>NW_022196905.1:240567694-240569317 GCF_008632895.1 Mastomys coucha
AGCCAGACTAACTAGAGGGCACAGAGACAGTATCCTAATTAACAAGATTAGAAATGAAAAGGGAGACACAACAACAGATATTGAGGAAATCCAAAAACACCTTGAGATCCTACTACAAAAGCCTATACTCAACAAAACTGGAAAACCTGGATGAAATGGACAATTTTCTAGACAGATACCAGGTACCAGATCAAGATCAGATAAACTATCCCATATCTGCTAATGAAATAGAAACAGTCATTAATAGACACCCAACCAAAAAAAGCCCAGGACTAGATGGTTTTAGGGCAGAGTTTTATCAGACCTTCAAAGAAGAAACCTGCTTGGCTTATTCCTAACCCTATTCACAGTGATCCATTTATAATGGGATAGCAATATCTTTTCTCAGTCTTTTAAATAAAAAGATAAAAGGAGAACACTAAATTTGAGTGAGACCTGGATCTGCACTAACTTATTTTGTTACTTTTAAAACATGGCAATATCAATAGAAATTGGCACACAGGACCACAATCCCAGCAAAGAACTACATTTAACTAATGACTACTGCTGATAAACATTGTTTTAGGCTCTCCCAGGATTGAATCCTTCTATTATTCAAAGAAGGTGGTCAGCTCTGCAATAATACATACATAAGCCATACCAAACAGACTTTGGAAGTTGATTTATATATTTATGTGTACATTTATATGTGTATTAGTATAATCAAGGAAAAAATAAGACAGGCCACTAAATTAAGAAGGAGTTGGAGGGGGACATAGGAGGGCTTAGAGGGAGGAAAATGAAGAGAAAGATGCTGTAATTATATTTTAATTAAAATTTTTAATTAAAAACAAGATCATCAATAAAAATCACAAATCTGAATCTTTTGACATTTTAATAAAAACAATGTCATTTATTCAATGCCTTATAAGCTACATGTTCCAGCAAGTTAGTTTTCACACCTTGACACACTAAAGCACTTTTAAATAATTTTAATAACTATATTAAGATAAATGGCACAATGTACATTGTGATATTTACCTTTGCTGGGAATGAACACAGACTAAATTTCTAAACAAATAAAAACATGAACACACTTGAACGGCAAAGGAATATACAGGGATACAAACTGCCAGTTTGAAACTTTGCTAAATTTAATAGTTTAAAGGTCTATCATTATATTAAACCTCACAGTGAGTATAATGTCATGCTTTTAAAAATGATCATACACACAGAAGATTCCACCTGCTTAGATAGTATTGATAAAACATTGTTCTGGGTTCCCTTTTGTTGTTGTGATAAAATTCTCTGACCAGAAGCAACTTAGGATCTGGCTTAGACTTCCAGGTCACAGTCCATTATTAGGGGAAGTCAAGGAATTCAAGCAGGAACTAAATGGGGGAAACCATGGAGGAGAGGGGCTGGCCGTCTTATTGAGTAGATTTTCAAGACCCAAGTTCCAAATACTTTCACAATCTTCCTAGCAAATCATCTAAGACATAAAAGCTAACAGATAATCAGGTGTATCCTAGCAACTCTCTACTCATCTGGTACAGTTTCCTGTTCTCAATTCACTCACTTGTTAGGATTAAAAACTCTGACCAAACGTAATTTAGGAGTGTAGTGTAATGTGTGTGTGTGTGT
>NW_022196905.1:240569344-240604992 GCF_008632895.1 Mastomys coucha
TATATATATATATATATATATATATATATCTTACTATCATTATTATTGAATTATATACATAGTCCATAAAGGGAATTTATTGGAATTACTGACAGGCTGCAGCTCAACTAATCCAACAATGGCTAGCTGCTGTGAATAGAAAGTCCAGGAATCTAGTAGTTAATTAGTCCCACAAGCCTGGGTGTCTGTATATGCTAGAATCCCAAAGTAGGTTCCAAGCCAGTGAAGGAATGGAAGCAATGATGTGATGGCAAGTAGAAAAAGAACATAACTTTCCATCTTCCATGGTCCTTACACAGGCTTCAAGTAGATGTGACCCTGACTAAAGGTATTGTATTGCCTCTAGATCCGAAGCAAAAGCCTGTGTCATCCAGCCTCAAGGACCAGATCAAAGGTATTGTCTGCCTGTCTCAAGACCCAGATCACAGGTGGACTCTCCTTTTCTGGACTGTAGTTCATTCCAATGCAGTCAAGTGGACAATTGGGGGTAGCCACCACAAGGCGGAAAGGGTTGCTGTGCCTTACAGCTCCAGGAAATCAGAAAGGGGAAGTAAACAGGAACTATGAGGCAGGAATCACTAAGAAACACTGCAATTGACTCCATTACAAGCTGGTGCTTATCTAGCCCTTTCTAGATAGTCTAGAACCACCTGCCCAGGAGCTCCGGCTCTCCACACATATATCAATTAAGGAAGAAAAATCCCCTACAGGAATGCCTCAGGCTAGTCTTATCTAAGCAATCTTTTAATTGAGATCTGCTTCCGGGTAACACTTCACTATACCATGTTTTCATTTAAAGGAGCTACTGCTCACATTTCTTTTTGTGCATATTTTACAAAGTCATTAAGTCATGTATTCAGTGTTCACTCTTGTGCAAATGATGTACCTGGTCAAGAAGATTCAAAACTTTACCTTCCAATGACCATTTCAAGATGGCCAAGGAGTTTCAAGAAAGGGGTTATGAAGTCTAGGCATCACGGATGGGTATACAAACTGTTTCTATCCCAGGAATAGAATTTGTATAATACTGCTGAGATCTCCATTTCCAATGTTCAAAGTACATGGGGATGGAGCCAAAGGGATGCCAAGTAAGAAAACCACTAGTATCTTTATCCACACCTAAATTCATCTGGCAAGGATAGATTTGGAATCAAATTGTAGAATCTCACAGTGAATAGCAAGGCAAGGAAGATGGTAGGAAATGAGTTGAAGGTTCTGGCAAGGCAAGGGAACAGAACAAAAAAATGCTCATAGACAAGGGACAGCTTAGTTGGGGGCCTATTGTTTCTATGGTCAATTCAGTGCAAGATAGCCAGCAATACCCTGAGGAGACACTGTAATGTTTAAGTTCAGCCTCACAAAGCCTCTCTGAAGTTCATATAGAAGGGAGGGATAAAATAACAAAAGAAACAATACTAAGGACCATATATAGAAAAACAAGATACAAGTTTCTTATGCAATGTGTTATCCAATATTTTAAGACAAAAATTCCTAGTGTGTCTGCTAAAATGCACCTAGTATCTACCATCTCTCATATGAATATGGTATTTCTTTAGTGTCTTTTGTATTTATACTTTATAATTTTAAAAGACAATGCAATGACCCTTTTTAACTCAGAGGTTGTATGCTCATTTAGGATGTGCAGGGCCATGAGTTTAATACCTAGCATCTTAACACATATACAGCCACCTTATACACACACACACACAAACACACACACACACACACAAACACACACACATACACACAGACAAAGAGAGAGAGAGAGAGAGAGAGAGAGAGAGAGAGAGAGAGAGAAATGACTGAACACCAGAGCACTGGATAGTACCTATAAGGCAATAGAATAGTACTAGTATGCATTAGACCAACAACTTGAAGACAGAATTGAGCTGCTAAGGTAAGCTTAATTTGCTTATAATCATCAACCTCAAGTGGCTATTATCTCCCATCTTCTCTGATCAGTTCAGTTAAATTTCTACAATGACAGTCACTATCTAGATACTTGTCTGTGGGAGAAAAATAAGATCACCCCAAATGGATAATTCTACTGATGCTCCATCAAAGTTATATGTATCCAGTGTTATACTCACAGAAACTGCCTCCTAGGGAAGTCAGAATTGAAGTTCATGTGTTAGGTATACTACCAGCCAAACTCCCTCCCTCCTGTTCAGATTCTAAAACGCATTGCAAATCCAACATCTCTTCGACCTACATGTTCTCCAAACTATCAGCTTTATTCTATCGAGTTTGTTCCTTTGAGACACTTCGCAGAAGTTGGTGAATATATACATATACATATATATATATATATATATATATATATATATATATATACACACACATATATATACATATATGTATGTATGTATATATATGTATATATATATATATTATTTTGTGGATATTTAATTAACCTCCTTCATGTCAGGTAAAGTTTAGTGTTGGAAGATGATATTCTACAATTTAAGTGTCATGAATTACTTTATTATTTGCCAGGTCAGTCATTGCCATATAAAAATGTTATCATCCCAACATGTGTACTCTTTGGTTGGTGTTTTAATCCCTTCAGCAGGGGAGGGGAGAGGGAACAGGAGTTTGTTTTAGTTTTTGTTTTTTTTATTTTATTTTATTTATTTTGGAGGGGAACCTGGGAAAGGAGATATTGTAAATAAAGAAAACATCTAATAAAAAAAGTAAAAAAAAAAAAAGGTTATCATCTATCCCATCTCATATAAGTAACTCTATCTACTAAAGTAATGACTTGAATGGTTTCAGAAACACTATCCTTATCTAAAGAAATCCTGTACAAGAGGCTTTATTTGTAGTTGTTAAAAAAAAAAAAGAAGCATACCAAAGTTTCCATTCTCTATTGTGAATATACTGGGATTACATTCCTTTATAAGTAGTTCTTTTCTACCTGGGCTTGTCTTCTAAGAATTCATATGTTCATAGATTTTTATTATTTTACCAAGCGTAAAAGTATATGACCAGAAAGGTGATACAATTGACCTCCACAACTATGTACTGCTATCAAGAAACTATGTTAAACTTCTTAAGTTCTGTGGGTTGTATCCTAGGTATTCTGTATAATTTGGCTAATGTCCACTTATTAGTGAGTATATAACTTGAATGTACTTTTGGGTCTGGTTTACCTCTATCAGCATATTTGTTACTTTCATCCATTTGCCTGGAAAACTCATAGTGTCTTCATTCTTACCAGCTGAGTAGAATTCCATTGTGTAAATGAATCACATTTTCTGTATCCATTCTTCATTTGAGGGACATGTGGGTTGTTTCCAGGTTCTAGCTATTACAAATAAGGCTGCTGTGAACATAGTGGAATATGTGCCCTTGTGGTATGGTGGGGCATATTTTGAGTACATGCCTAAGAGTGATATAGCTGGTCTTCAGGTAGATCTATTTCCAATTTTCTGAGAACTACAAGATTGATTTCCAGAGTGCTTGTACCAGTTTGCAATCCCACCAGCAATAGAGAAGTATGCCTTCTTCTCTACATCCTCACCAGCATGTGCTGTCACCTGAGTTTTTGATCTTAGCCATTCTAATTCGTGTAAGGTGAAATTTCAGTGAAATTTTGATTTCCATTTCCCTGATGGACTTTTAACATTTCTTTAAGTATTTCTCAGATATTTGAAACTCTTTTGTTGTGGATTCTCTGTTTAGCTCTATATGCTACTTTTAATTATGTTATTTGAGTTTTTGGAGGTTAATTTCTTGAGTTTTTTATATATTTTCTATATTAATCATCTATAGGTTGTGGGGTTAGTGAAAAATTTTTTCCCAATCTGTAAGATGCTGATTTGTACTATTGACAGTGTCTTTTGCTTTACAAAAGCTTTTCAGTTTCATGAGGTCCCATTGTTGATCTTAAAGTCTTGGCCACTGGAGTTCTGTTTGAGAAATGTCCCTTTTGCCAACAAATTCAAGGCTCTTTTCCACTTTCTCTTCTATTCAATTCAGTGTATCTGGTTTTATGTTGAGATCGTTGATCCACTTGGAATTGAGCTTTTTTTAAAAAAGCAGAAAGGCCCAAGTAAGTGAGGATACTTCAACCCCTCTTAGAAGGGGGAAGAAAACAACCAAGGGAGGCAGAGAAAGGGAGGGAGGGAAGTAGGAAGGGAATGTTCTGGGTGGGAAGGGGAGAGAAAAAGGAGAACAAAAGCATGTATGGGGGTAGGAGAGAAGCCCAGATGGGCAGTAGAATGAATGGAAATATGCAACAGCCAGGATGGGAATTGGGGGGACCCTGTAGAAAGTACCAGAGACTTGGGAGGTGAGAGACTCTCGGGACTCAATGGAAATGACCTTAGATGAAATGCCAAACAGTGAGAGAGGGAACAGTGGGAGAGGGAAATGCCAAAGAGTGGTAGAGTCCACCTCCTGCAGATAAACAGGGCCTCAAGTGGAGGGATGGGGTTACCAACTCACAGCCAAGTTTCTGACCCAAAATTGTTCCTTGTCTAAAAGAATTGAAGGGACAAAAATGGAGAAGAGATGGTCCAGTGACCAGACCAACTTGGTATCTATCTTAAGGTGGGACACCAAGGCCTGACACCAACCAGGCAGCATACAGGAGATCATATGTATGTATGTATGTATATATATATATGTGTGTGTGTGTGTGTGTGTGTGTGTGTGTGTATACACATAGCAGAGGGATGCCTGGTCTGGCCTAAGTAGGAGAAGAAGTGCCTAATCCTGGAGATACTTGAGGCCCCAGGGCTGGAAAAAGCCTTGGGGGAACATCCTCTTGGAGACATGGGAAAGAAGAAATGAGAAGAGAAACTGTGGGAAGGGGCACCAGGAGCAGGGCAAATGTTGGATTGTAAATAAAATAATAATATTGATGATAATAATAATAATAAAAACTACATAATGCCATTTTACATGCAACTTTGCTTTTAGACACCACTAACATTCAATCATCCCTCTAACTTGATGATTCAATTCATCCAGGTATATTTCCTGCTTCTTTACACTCTAGTACAGCACATTGAACAGGATAATTTCTTGCAGAGTCTTATACATATATACACATATATATATGTACATATACACATATGTATATGTATATATATGGTTAAAAATAAACTTTATTTATAAGATAGATCTGGTTTCTTTTTTAAAATTCTTTTCTCATATATTATATACAGACTGCAATGTTTAATTCCTCTCATCCCCTTAGTCTCTCCTTCAGACCTCTCTTCTCAATGAGATCTATCCTGCCCCCTCTATTTCTGCATCTCCACAGAAAACAGAAAGGCTCCTACGGACATGAAGGAAGCATAACATAAATTAAACCAGGTACAGACCATCACAACAATGCTGGAAAAGGTAATCCAGTAGGAGGTAAAGGGTCCCACAAGTAGAAAAGTGTCAGCAATTGGCCTTGCTCCCATTGTTAGGAATCCCACAAGAACACCAAGCTACTCATTATATATGAAAAAGACCTAGTAAAGACCCCTAGAGTCTCCATAATATCTGCAGTCTCCTATGGTTTCTGGTCAGATGATTCTGCAAGCCATTCTCTCATGATGTAACCCTGAGTCTTTTGGTTCCTCTGATCCTTCCTCCCCTTCCTTCACAGGACTTCCAGAGCTCTGCCTAATGTTTGGTGGTGGTACAATGCAACTACTCCCATCAGCTGCTATATGAAGGCTCTCTGGTCTCTTTGATGGTGATTTTGTGAGGCTCCAGTCCCAGGACAATTTTCAGGCAGAAAAAACCGTAGGTTGAAGGTTTTGTGACTGGGTTGGTGTCCTAAACCCTCCACTTGAGGCTTTGCCTGGCTACAGAAGAGGCCTATTCATACAGAAGATGACATGTATCCCATTACTCAGAGTCTTTGTTAGGGTTACTCTAGTAGATTCCTTGGATTCCATCGCACAAATTTTCCACATTGTCCCCAAATGCTGATCCCCATTCCAGTCATTTCTCCCAGTATTTTTTCTCTCCATCCCTACAACTGATTCCTTCTGTTCCCAACCCCACTAGTCTCTAGTCCACTTGAGAAATCTATTGTTTCTCCTTCCCATGAACATTCTTGTGTCCCTCCCACAATACCTTCCTTTTTACTTAGCCTTTCTGGGTCTATGGACTTTGTACATCCACTTCAGAAGTCAATATGCAGTTTCTCAGAAAATTGGAAATCAATCTACCTCAAGAGCTAGCTATACCATTCCTGGGCATATACACACAGGACAGTCAATCCTATTACCTAGATTGGCTCAACTGTGTTCATAGCAGCTTTCTTTGTAGTAGCCAGAAATGGAAACAATTTAGATATTCATCAACTGAAGAATAAATAAAGAAAATGTGCTCTATTTATACTTGGAATATAACTCAGCTGTTAAAAACAATGGAATTATGAAATTTTCAGGCAAATGGATGAAACAAACAAAAAAAAAATCATCCTGAGTGAGGTAACCCAGACCCAGAAGGATAAACATGGTATGAATGCACTTATAAGTAGATATTAACTGTTAAAAAACAGATCTGGCTTCTAATTGGACATTTTGTTCACTTATTCTAGAAATGAGTAGGCTGGTTTCTTTCTTCATATATATATATATATAGTCAGGGTTTCTATTCCTGCACAACATCATGACCAAGATGCAAGTTGGGGAGGAAAGGGTTTATTCAGCTTATATTTCCACATTGCTGTTCATCACCAAAGGAAGTCAGGACTGGAATTAAAGCAGGTCAGGAAGCAGGAGTTGATGCAGAGGCCATGGAGTGGAGGGATGTTCCTTACTGGCTTGCTTCCCCAGTTTTACTCAGCTGGCTGTCTTATAGAACCCAAGTCTACCAGCCCAGAGATGGCACCACCCACAATTGTGTCATCTAGATCACCAACTGAGAAAATGCCCCACAGCTGGATCTCATTGAGACACTTCTCCAAATGAAAATCCTTTCTCTGTAGTAACACCAGCCTGTGTCAAGTTGACACACATAACCAGCCAGTGTATGTGAGTGTGTGTGTGTGTGTGTGTGTGTGTGTGTGTATATATATATATATATATATATATATATATGTATATATGTGTATGGTCTCCAAAGCCACACTCATCATATAAGAAAAAATGATGTGGCATTCTTTTCAATTCTAGTTTACTTAATTTAAATTAATTATTACCTGATTCATGCAGATTTTGCAATGACTGTAGTTTAATTTTTCTTTACAGTTGCAGAAATTGATTTGTGTATGTGTGCCATATTTTCCTTATTTTGTGGTCTCACAATAAATAGGCCAATGCTTAGCTATAGTGAATAGCACATCAATAAAAATATACATGCAAGTATCAATAGTATGTTGATTTTACAAAGCAATTTTAACTTGTATTTCATTGATAAGGTTGTTCTATTTAATTATTATGCAAAATGAAATATTAAAATCTTTCTAAGATTTATAGTCTAATAATGAAATAAGATAACACTTCTATATCAATTAGCACAAGTGCTGACGTACTGTAGATCTTAATGATTAGCAACAGTGAGTCATTAAAATATCTATATGAGGGATAATACAAAATAACTTACTTTTAAAATATGTGAAATAACATGAGCTGAGCAGTTAAACAGATACATAAGAAATTAGGTTTAAACCCCAGGCAAAAAAAGACAACAATTCAACATAAGAGAAACAAAACATTACTTACTGGTAGGCTGTAGGTACAAGCTGATGAAGGGATGGAGATGTGTGTGTGTGTGTGTGTGTGTGTGTGTGTGTGTGTGTGTGTGTGTACATGTACATACACATACATACATTCATACATGCATTGAAGAAGTGAAAATTGAGGTTGATTTTGAAGGATAGATTATTCTAGGATCTTTGATTTGCATGTAAGAGAAGCTGAACATAAACAAGGGGTATCTTATTTTACAGTACTGAGGAGTCTATGGTCTGTCTTTGTCTATTAGTGGGTCTAGTAGTTCAAGTTTTAGGAGCTCTGACATTTCATTTGGGGTAGGAGCTCTCTCTTTATGTGTAGAAAGTCACAGTCTATTCAAACTTAGATCCATATACAAATAAAAGAGGACCCTCTCTAAAAATGCATGTAGTAAATCAAAAAGACGACCAATATTTGAGTAAAATGTTTCCCTTGGAGGAAATAGTGAAGTCAAGAAAGATGAAATGCTCTAGATAAAATAGGTCATATGTCCAGCTTCTTAAGAGTAACAGTAGACAGTTATAGTCAAAAAAGAAAAAAAAATGGCTTCTTAAGAAAACAAACATTTAGTTCTAAGAATCAAGTGGAAGAGAAAGAGATAAAGCTAGAAATACTATAAGTATAAGAAATCTCTGTTATTAAGGATATCAGTGGGCAGGTGGAGATGAGTACAAGGGATCAGTATGAGAGAACATTCCCATGAAAGTTATTTAATGAAAACCTTGCAGATAGAGAATAACAGTAAGTTTGATGATCTCTCAGGCTAAACTTGACATTCTCACAGGTATGCTCCTTCAACAGATAAAATGATGCTTGCTTCAGTAATCAGCCAATACTGCACGGGAATCATGTGTTGATCAATGAATGAGTCAATAACAAGAGAGACAGTTGAAGAAATTCATGCTTTGACCTTAAAATTGAATTCCTCTTCTGTAAGTCAAGAACTGGTGTGGGCGGTGTTTAGATTCT
Source organism: Mastomys coucha (assembly GCF_008632895.1). Classification (NCBI taxonomy): domain Eukaryota; kingdom Metazoa; phylum Chordata; class Mammalia; order Rodentia; family Muridae; genus Mastomys; species Mastomys coucha. Next base: position 240,578,005 of record NW_022196905.1, read on the forward strand.
TTCCTGAGGCCATGTGGCTCCGAGCAGAGAGGATTTGATATCTGAATCAAACCTTATTCTATAGTGGCTTTTCTTCCCACCATCCCACCACTTTCTAAAACGGTGGCTGTTTTCTAGGCTGACTCATAGAAAGCTGAACACAGGAGATTCATGGCCAAGTTTTATTTCCAGCACATTTCTTTTGTTCCTCCACTTTTCATGAAATACTTTGAGCTTAATTTCATTTGTGTTCTGGTAACTCAGAAGCTTCTAGACACTTGCCCGTTAAAAGGAAACATAGAAGCCATTTGGTCCAAAGGATACCATAGCATAAACTTCAGCTAAGTAACCATTGCTGTCAGAAGAAGAAGGGTGTAGCCCACCTCCCCTATTCTTTGACTGCTACAGCTATTGATTGGATTTCTTCAGACATGACTCTAAAAATTACCCCACAAGCTCTCCCTTCAACAGAGGCTCAAGAGTTAAGAAAAATATAAGAAAAAGCACAGTGTCTGTCCCCATGAAGCAAACAGAATCATAGTTTTCCCGGGCCTAGCAAAGTTGGAAGCCACAGGGATCTGACATATGGAATACACACATTTAAAAATATCAAGACTCGGGATTGTTACATTGCTCTCATCCCAGCTACCTCTTCATCTCTTACATCTCTTGCAATTTAGTAAAGATAGCCACCGGTTTGGCTCAAGAGCACTGTGAAAGAGTTTTACTGAAGGGTGGCTGGGTTTATGTTGTGTGAACCAGGAACTGCATTGTGTATGGTCTCTCCAACCCTATTTTCACATTATGTTGAGGACAGAGACAATCTGCTTCCCCCTCCTTCCCAATCTGTAGACCTGGTTTAAAAAGGTATTCATATTTTTGTTTCTGACCTTTAAAAGTAAAACTCACATCTTCGGCTTCAAATAGAGTTTAGGGAAGCCTTGTGTTGTCTGTTAAAGCCGAGTTAAAATATGGTACGGCATTCCTTACTCATCAAACATCCCTGTGTGTTTCATAATCATCCAGGCATCAGGAGACAATGCCAAAACTATGGAAATATAATCTTTGAGCATCCTAAATTATTTTAGTATTTCGTGGGAGATTCCTTTTCATCTGAAAGTGAAGAGAGTCGATTTCCTCAATTTCTTCACATTGGACAGAGCATCACCATCAGAAAACAGGTGGGAGAGACTCCGTGAATTGGTAACTTGAGAACTGGTATCTCAGGAAAAAACTTTCATGGAACAGAAAGACTGCTTTCCAGGATGCTCACAGAAAGCTCTGCCCCAAAGGGAATCTTAATAGTCAGTTGTATGAGGAAAAACAATGGCCAGAAGGGTGTAAATTTGTCTACTAGTGCAGCCAGTACAGAAATCATCATAGAAGTTCCATAAATAAAACTTTCACTTGATATATCTATAGCACTTCAGGACATATATCCAGTGGACTAGATCAGGTTATCATGGAGAGGACTCTCAGGTGTATTCTGAAACTATTCTTAATAGGCAAGTCACAGAATCAAGTTCTGATGCCCATCAACTGATGGATAGATAAAGAAAGTACGGTGTTTGTACATGACAGAGTTTTATTCAGCTGAAAATATTACATGGATGTAAGTGAGATCATTTTTTTAAGTGCAGACTCTTCCTTACATAGGAATCTAGTTACAATTCATACATCTGTACAATCTATGCATATATACAGAATATTGATATAATATAGATTTATGTATGCATTATGGAGAGATGGATGGAAATCTCTCCAGCCATATATATGATATAAAAGTCAAAATATGACTGTTCAGGAATAGCAAAAGGAAGGAGTATAATTGGAGGAAAAGAAGTTAACATCATATATATATGATGTTATACATTATATATATGCATGAAATTTCCTTAGTAGAATCTACAATTTTGTGAATTGAATTGAATTGACAATTAAAAGTAAAATGAAAATATTTCAAAGTTCATTGTGGTAATACATTAATCCTGAACATAGATTTCTTAGGAATTCAGTTTCAAAGTTCTTGGATATGATTTGAATTTTCCCTAAATAATTTCTACCCCAATTGAATGAATTTTTTTTCATTACTGCTACTACCTGACAAAGTACCTGACAAAAGCATCCCCATGAGGAAGGGAGTCACAGTTTTCATGGAGGACAGTGGTGGAGGGATACGGATGGAGAGGGGGGACATACCCCTAAATATGTTTGAAAAATATGTATGAAAGTGAATTACTTTATACACATATTCAGTTTAAATAGATTTTTGACACACAGAGTAATAACCATACCCTTAAGGGTAGATATCCACTGGCAAAGAAGTTTTTAATGCCATAGGAAATTTCCCTTTACATTTTTGCTCAATTTGGTGTCAAAGGTCTCCCAGAATACAATATAGCCTATTGTTATTACGTTATTTAACCATCCAGTTTTGAGAAGAAATCCATGCCTGGTCCAGCAAAAATTGCCCATGTCTGAAGAGATCATAGAATCCCCTAGGGCTTTATTACTACTATTTTCCACAATTATTATGATTATAACTGTACCCTAAACATTTATCCTTGTAGGCACAGATAAACTTTGTTCTTACCTTTCACTGATGAAGTTTCTTTCCTACAACAAAGAGAGGTTACTAAGAGATCTATAACTGGCCAAATGCAGAGAATTAATGACTAAGGGATGCTCAACAACAACCGGTACATCTGTTGATGATCTACTCCAGTTCCAGGGTACCAGGCACCTTCTTTTTGTCTTGAAGGACCCTGCACATGCATGGTGTGTGGATATATATGCAGAGAAAATAACTAGACATAGAAAATCAAACTAAACAAATCCACATTAAAAGAGAAAGAGATAGCATTCATGCCCCATTTTTTCCCCCAGCTGTACATGTACTTGGTTTTCAGCATTATTTCATTCTGTGGGTCACAAGCATTACAATCTGATAATTGTTGAGCTCAAACATTGAGTATGCTGTAATCAAATCTGCTAAAATCTCACATGCATTTACTCGTCGGTTTCATTTTATAGCTAGGAAGCCTAAGGCTGAGACAGTGGTGCACTAAGAATTTTAACAGACCTCAGCTAACTAAAGACTCTGGCTAATAGGAAAACATTTTTTCACTGTCATAAGTGCACTTAGGTTTTAAGCCATCACATCTGTGCTGTTTAAGATGACCCAAATCTTTTAGCATATAAAAGTCCCTGGTCTTTCACCCAGGGTGTCCTAGGCATATTAGATAAGAGATTACACTGGAAAAATTCTTCACTTCAATTGCTGTGCAGTGTTGTGCTTTAAGGCTGTTTGACAGAAACTTGTGAGGGATTGATGGAGGCCTGTTTGCTTAGCTTTAATACTGAAGGTCAGAATTGCCCTCCCTGGAGATGTGGCATTAATATTCACATCGTCTCTCCACTATCAAAGGCTCCTTGTTAAGGGCTCTTCCAGAGCCCTCAATGGCAGCTTTGTTTACTTCCTTAAGGATCTCTTCAAAAAATTAACAGATACCTACTTTATATATGAGACTCCGTTGGTAGCAAATGACAGAATATGAGACTGAAACTTATTTAATAAGAGCGAATTCTAATTTTTTTCTTGTGTAAATAAAGTCTAAGGAGGTATGAAGCTAAGTTGAGCTTTAGGTAGATAACACACTTGGAATGATGTTTTTCTCCTGCCATATCTCAGCTCTGCTTCTGCTGCAGAGAGTCCATTGTAGGAATTGATCACTCCTAATGGTGACAAGGGAGTTTTCCTCGTATCTCTGGCTAATGCATGATCATCTTTATTCCCACTGGGTACCATGGCTACCTGACAAGCCTGTACCAATCATAAAACAACTGTTGCCATGTAATCTGGCATGCTGATTGATGACAGTCCACAAGGAGACATTAGAGTCTGCTAAGGGTGGATTTCAGTCTTGGTTTATGGGATAATTAGGAAGAATTTACTAAGATCCTAAGAGCAAGCTATGTGCAAAATTCGGGATCTTCACCTGGAAACACTGTGGTAATGTTTCTCTCTCTTACGAAGCTTCAATTCATATGGTGTGTGCACATGTGTGTGTATGTGCATGCAAGAATGTTTCATATGGAGTGACAGAAATTATAATATAATATCTGTAATAAATAAATAATAATTTGTCAAAAGAAACCTTTCAGGTCCACTGTTAACAGGAAAAGTCACCCACCTCATTCATGTTAGAAACACGATGAAAAAATAAATGACAGAGTGGAAGAATTGTCAAAAGGGGCTTAAAAGTCAAAGGGAAAGGTGGGCTTGATAAAGAGTATCACAGTGCAACGAGACTGAAGAAGGAATTGCAGTAGCAGAAGGTGAGTAGAGTTCATGATAGTCTTAGATGGTTTACAGAAGAAAGCAATCTGATTTCCTTACACATAAAAAATGATAAATGACTAAAGATTTGGAAACGCTAATAACCCTCATTTTCAGATTAAATATCCTATCAATGAAAGTGTAGCAAGAAGCAGGTGAGAAACAATTTGGTACCTGAAGGGGACAGTGCATGGAAGAACAGAATTCTGAAAAGGGAAGAACCCATACATTAAACGGTGCCAGGATCTGTGACCAGGGTTGCATAAAGTCAAACTTTACAAGTGGGGGTTGTCTCATCTTTTATAAAAATAGTTTTGCTAGTAATGACAATAATGGCCTTCAGGGGTAAACTCAAAACAGTGAAGGGGTATTTCACATTTATACTAGTGATTACATGAACATAAGTTTGTCTGTAGTACTTCAGGGGTGCTTACTAATGGTACCTCAGCTGACTGCTTTGCAGCTCCCTACATGGGCAGCAGTGGCAAAGGAGAGTTAAGCCAAGTTACACTCTACCTACTATGACCGAAGAAAGCCAGGTGGTTGCATTATCTCCTCTCAAATGGAATACATTTGTGAGGTAGCACCCTTTCCTTATCCATGCACTGTGATATTGCATTGCTTGGGCTGGATTTCAGGCTATGAGCCCTGGTGAGGAGAAAGGTGCTCTATGAAGATAGAACAAACGAAGGACCCTAACCTGGAAAGCCCTGAACACTGGAGGTAATCAGGCTCTAATCCAATCCCAATTCTAGGCTCATGACAACCTCGATTTCCTTTATCAAAAATGTATTCAGTTAGACCAACATTAGAATATTGTCAAATTTGAGTAAGACTTACAATCATTCCTACTTAATAAATACTGTCTATATAATTTGGAGAAACATGAACAGGATTTATTTATGGTATCTCTATTTTGTATCAGCATGGAGACTAGGTTGGAGAAAAGAGATTAAGACCAAATATGACTTGCTGAAATTCTTTGTAGCTAGCATATGACTGATTAGCCAAACTTTAAAATAAGCACTTGAAGTTATTGAAAAAGGAAAAGATTTGCTGTTGAGTGAGACAGGGACCCAAATTGTAGCCCAGGCTGACCCCCAACTGTTAATCTTCCTTCCTCTGCCTTCTTTGCAGTGATCATAATTACTCTTCACAAAGCCCAAATTATTCTAAAATCTTTGGGTTCCTGATTACATTTAGGAAGTGACTACGGCCCATGATCAAACACTTTACAAAGTTTTATAAATTACAAGTTATCTGGTAATATATGATGTCAGTTTTATGGTCAAGGAATGAGGAATTTTTCTTAACAAGGATTTCATAAACATAAACTATCATTGCTTTTGTTACATTTTTGTTCTCTGACAAAATATATTCTGTTGAATATATGTATATAAATATTTTTGTTCTTCTCACTTCTTTATAACCTTTCTCATCTTCCCCTCCTCTAGTTCAAACCCTTCTTCTAAGGAAGTCTTCTTTCTATTTCACATCTTCTTTTGTGTATTATCTATTGAGTTTATGTAGGTTCACCTCCATGAGTATAAATGGAAAGTTATTTGCTAGAGTACTGACCTGTTAACAGTGATTCTCCCAGCCACCATTAATAGTCAATAATCTCTCATGGAGGGGTGGGGCCTCAAGATTTTAGCCATTACATAAGCTTAGCAGCAGCACTTGATAACCTTGTGGACATATGATGCATCAGAGCAGCCACTTTTGTGCCAGATGTCAATTAACATTTTATTATGCAGATGTTCCAAGACTAAAGAAGGGGTATACTGACTAATTCTGCCCACAAATCCTGAAATAATGATGAAAGTGTATTATCCACTTGGTGGACATCACAATAAATTAGATTAAGTAAGAATGAGAGGCTCTCTCTTCAGGCTTAATGTAAGGGGCTTTAGTGGAGGAAGCTGGTGAGAGCTTAATTTCCTCATATAAGAATCTGTGTTTAGGTGATGTGTTTATTTTGCTCTGTCTTTCCTTCCCTTAATGTCATTGTTAACCTTACTGATGGCCCAACATTCTTGCTGTTTCCTTGTAACACACACACACACACACACACACACACACACACACACACGATAGATAGATAGATAGATAGATAGATAGATAGATAGATAGATAGATAGATAGATAGCATAAAGTAGATTACATCACATCAGCTAAACCCTAACAAGAGAGTGCAGTAAGTGGTGTCAACTTATGGAGGACAGGGTATCAAATTCTTGCAAACTTTAAGTTCAATATGTGGCCCAGTGATGCAAGAATAATCTGGTGAGGAGAGAAGCACTGGCAATGACCTACTCTTACGTTACTTATAAATGGCAAAAAAAAAAAAAAAATGTTCTCACAAAAGATGTTTTCTCTTGATGTTTTTTTCCCACTAAATTTGAAGGAAATTTTTGAGTCCCAATATTACTACATGATTTTATCTTATGACAAAAAAGTTATGAATGTTCTTTGTGTGACCACAAAAATCCTTTTGGGTCCTTCTGCTGCAGGAGCTTGGCACATGCTAACTTACTATCTGAACAGCTTTTTCACTGTTTCCATGTGTCTCCTTCTGCTTCTCTGGGGACATCTCCAGAGACATCTCCAGAGACATTCTTCTCTAAGTCTCTGTCAGAATCCAGACACTATCTAAGAACAGTCATTCTTTGTCACAAAGTCCCATGCACTTTCCCCACTTCCTCCAAGGGAACATTGCTAATTACCATAGAATAGTATTTTGTTTTCTTTTGGAATTCACTAAGGCTAGTGGAATGCTAACTATAAAGCATTGAGGAGAAAAGATTTATTTTGACTTATGGCTTAAAAACATCCAACCAAGACTGCTTAGTTCCATGCCTATGGACAACACTTGATAACAATGAGCACAAATCCCAAGGGAATTAACCTTTTCTTGGGCCACCAATAAACTTTGCTTCACTACTGGTCATGAAGCACGAAGAACCATAGGAATGAGCCAAGGATAATAAATCCCCAATGACTTGGGCCCTAGTGCCCTAGTTCCAGCAACTGGGCTCCATCACCTCAGCCTCTCCATTCCACCAAATAGATCTACCATCCTGAAATTAGTCATGCAAAACTTAAATTCATAGTCCATAGTTCACTTGCATTCTTGTATGTAACCTATTTAGCAAAAGTTCAATTAAAAATATCAACAATTTTTATCCTGTATACATGGTTTTATTGTATGTTTATTTAATATACAGAATAATTCATACAATTGGTTTTTCCAATATATATAATACATATGCTAATCTATGACACTAGTATACATATATGATATATATGCATACATATTTATATTTACATACATACACTAATCAAAGTATAAACATAAAGCTAACCTTGTAGCTATAACAGCTTTGCTATAAATAATATTTATATCTGCAGCCTCAAAGTAAATTAAAAAACAGAATTTTTTTTAGAGCTACACATGATTATAAACTCACAAGCAACTACTCAGCCTTACCACTCATTAATGAAATCAGATACCACTCTAATTATCAAGGATTACAAAATAAATAGCATCTACTCTTGGCAGCAGTACAGGGAAAGGACTTTATCATACATTAGCAGTGGGAGGGAAAATGTTTACAGCCTCAGTCCACTGCAAATTTGGCAACACATATTCAAGGACTGGAGCTCTACCTTAGCCTTTAGTCCAAATATAATCCACTTCCCATAAATGAATTTTTAAGGTAAAAAGAATTAGAGCTGGATTTGAATGAAGAAACCTTCACTAGATGTGAGCAAATTCAAATGATAATATAAATACTGAACTGTAGCCATTCATAAAACTCATAGTCAGTGATATTGTATGTGTAAGACCCCAAGTTGATGTACTGAGATTGTAATGATATGGAGTGATTGAAATTATAGATGTATTTATTACTTACTTTGTTGGGTGCATTACAGTGCTTGTCAGAATTGATTATGTTGAGTTCACAAATACTGAATGTCAGTTAACTCTGGCTGTAACATTATGCTGAGGACATCTGCTATAATTGAATTTTAAATATTCCCCACAGGCTAATGCACTCACTACCTTACCCCCAGCTTGAGATGTTATTGGAGAAAGTAGTAAAAACTTATATGGGACCTGCCTAGAGGAAGTGTGTTCCTGCTTTTGACATTTATTCCTAATTTGGCCTGTATCTGCTTCCCTCTTCTTCTACTTCCTGTCTACCAGGCATTAGCGTCATGTTCCATCCACCATGATGTTCTACACAAAAGCATAGAACAATTAACCATGAACTGAAGCCCCTGAAACCCTGAGCAAGGAACTTATTTTCTGTGTGATTGGAAAAGTAACTAACTCCTTATCCAAATGTATGATTTGGGGAAAGTTTGAATAACAGTGTATAATGATCTGTGGAACAGAACAGTAATGAAGTCACATGATGAAAGAGACTAAGTTTGCATTAAGTTGTTAGCACTCAGTATGTATATGGACATAGACAAACCCAGACAAGTGAAAACTATGCATAGTATTATCAAAACAGCAATGTTGACTCTAAGAGCAACTGTGGGTGAGCGCCATCTTCTTTTTTCTTTTTAATCTCCTAAATTTTCCAGTAAAACCCCATTTACTAAGTGAGGTAATAATATCAATAAATACAAGGTCTCATAAAAAGAAAAGAGTGCATTTATCTAGACCCCCTCACAGAACTTTCCTAGACCTATTAAATATTTGGAGCTCTTAATGGAAAATGAGTCCATTTCTTCCCATTATCACTGGCAGACATCTCATCCATCTTGATGTAGAAAAAGCATAATGTCTCCCTCAAGCTGTCCCAGAGCTGGACCATAAACCCAGGTCAGTTTCCTCACTTCTTGGCCTCTGGGACATCATCTCTGTGGTGTTCAGCATCTACTCCCATCCTACTGAGAACTACTGAAGAACATGGAATAAAATAATCAAGCTCACAGCTGGGACATGAGAATAATAGCAAAAGGTTAATTATTCACTAAATAGTTAATAAATAGATATATGAAAATAGTAAAAGCAAGGAAACTGATTAGGTTAATACAACTTAGCCCACAAGAAAAATAGAGCTAGCTACCTGTAGTGGAAGCATTTGGGATGTTAACTGGGACATGATTGAGTTACTCCACTAACCTTTCCTTTTCAGTTCTAGATTAGTTTATGATGCTTCTGAACTCATATGTTCTCATATACAAGTTGACTGTGGGCTGGGGCTGACACTGTTGCTAACTATGAGGTGTTCACTGACATATATGGGTATTTGAAGTACACTACTTAAAGCCAGACATGATGACCCACAACAGGGGCAGACTCACTTTTCTATCATAAAATGGTAGGCACAGTTCCAGAAAGTGTGTTTCCATATGTGTGAGTGCGTGTGTGTGTGTGTGTGTGTGTGTGTGTGTGTGTGTGTGTGTGTAAAAGAGAGAGAGAAAGCAAGAGAGACAGAGACAGGCAGACAGGCAGACAGAGATTGATTCCATAGGTTCTTCTCATAATTTTACTATTAGATACTTTTCTTGAATTGAGCATGTTGTTTTATAGAAAAGAAACTGGAAGAATGTAAAAAAAAAATTAGAATTACTTTACTTAAAATTAAAAAAGAAACCATATTTCAGGCAAGCAGGAAATATCACATTTGGTCAGCTAATACATTGTCTTCCATCCTTTTACATTATAAAACCCTGAAAATATACAGATGTGTAGACTTATTCCTAATGTTCTAGGTTACTATTAGAATTTGGATTCAACTCTTGGTCCATCAAAGTTCAAAACTGACACAGAAAATGAAGCTGGCTGTCACTAATGCCTCAAGTTGGTTCTCATCACCGCTAACAGCAGAGAACGGAGCAGCCCATGACCCTGCTCAGCACCTATCTGTTAACTCGCTTGTTTGGAGACATGCTCCCATCTGTAACCCATTGTGAAGGCATGCCATTAATGAGGCACTGAGAACAAACAGAAATTGTGCTTCCTCCTGAGGCTCTGCTATAGGCTGCCTAATTAGAATTTATGAGTGGCCATGGCAAAATTTCTACATAATAAAACTCTTAGATATCTCTTGAGCTCTTTGATAATATTCAAATAAAGTCCCAATGACAGAATGTATAAGTCAAATATGCCTGCATATTGTGTGTGTGTGTATACTTTTCTCTTGAGCAAAAGAGAAATGTTGTTTTCATAAATCTGAGTCATAGAACAGTTTGTTGTTTCACATTTGCCCTTTACTTATACAAACCTGTGGTGGATTAAGTCCAAGCCTTCCATACAATATTTTTGATGAGTATAGTGCTAGGCTGTCTGTCTTCATGGGCATCATCTCCACCTCTCATTGCTCAATCTCCAGATTTACACAGATTATACCTTCTGAGCTTTTACACAGATGGCACACATCCAGTTGAATGCCATCATTCTTATTACAATTCTGGTAATCATAAATAACAAAAATAATGATATTAGCCACAATTATAATTTCTCCACTCTGACCAGTGTTTAGCAGGTATGAAGCAACTTCCTATTAATTAAACCCTATTAATTAATTAATGCCATCTAAGCACACAATAAGCTAGCTAATTAATAACTGAGTGGTACTTAGATTTATGCCTTGGATCTTAAACGTCTCTGCAAAGTTCATATTCTAATGACTTGTTTGGCATTCTGTGGTGCTATTGGGAAGTAATAGAATATTAAGGGAGGAAGCTAAGTCGTTAGGGTGTTCCTTTAAGGGGAGTATTGGGACACTTCACTCCACACATTTTCTAAAAGCCATGAGGTAAGAAGTCTTTTCCATTATGTGCTCTCCTGACTTTATGTACAATACCACCCTAGGTCCAAAGTAAACATATACTTTAACCTCTGAAAACAACCAGGTAAATGTCTCCACGATTTAAGCTGAGATTCTTAGATGTTTTTCCCAGAAATAGAAAGGTGAATACCATGCTTAGAAAGCATCAGTAACTCTCTAAGATTAAAGCAGTGTACAGCAAAGCAGAGCATATGTCTTTCATAAAGAGTCTTACACCATGTCTTAAGAATGCTAACCACATGCCGTAATAGAGTGTGTGCTAGAATCAGCGGATAAAGAAATAACACAGAGTGTGAAACAAAGAACAAGAGAGGCAAAAAGGAAGAAAAACACATGAGCTTGGCCTTGGCTACCAAGGGGACTCTCAAGAAGTGATGATGGCGCATGGTGGATGTGAACGGTAAGATGAATGGCAGCAGAGCATACAGCATCAATGAGACTTCCCATGCTGCTACAGCTTAGAATAGAGAATAGCCCTTTGCAAATCAACGCCTCACTGAGACCCAAATGCTAGAAGGCATTTTCACATATTCTCTGTCACGACTTACAACTTTCAACCACGGCCAATCTTCAATCAGGGCTGATCTCCCTGCTTACCCAGGCTCAGCTCCTCCAACCTCCCTACTGCCACCTTCGCATTACCCTCTCCTGGCTGGCAAACTTGAGAACTTCTCTTCTACTAACAGATTTGATGATATGGTAGGATATTGTTGGGAGCATCAGTGACATTATCATTATGCTTAAAGAGGATTTATGTTCGATATATTTAGAATAGTTGATGGAATTTTACAATCTGGGACTTGCTTCACAGAGAAGTGGATGGGATGAGGGCACGTAAAAACCAGTCCTGAGACACACACATAGTACTAACATTACCTCAGGATAATTTATCACATTATTTTATCAACTTAATTTTGAAATTACCCATTTTGGACAAAAGAAAAGTTTACATGCTATGAACTTCCATTGAATTAAGAATAAAGTATAAATTCCTAACTATAGCCTGGAAAGCGATCCTTGAGCCCTGTCTACTTCTCTAGCCTCTTTTTGCTCCATTCTTTGTTCATACTGCGCCAGTGTCCTTACTGGCCTTTGATAATGTCAGGTTCTTGATGTTTGAGTGGCTTTGAACTTGCTTATCTTTTTCTCTCTTAGCCTTTAGGGTGCTTTTAAATTAGATCTCAACTCACTGTAGCTTCCATAGGGGTGTTTTACATTACAGCTCTTTCATTCACAACTACTCTCACCTGCAGTACTGTATTTTCTCCTCTATAGCATGTTAAATGTGTTACTCTGTTTGGTTACATACCACCATTATTTGGTCCACTGTACAACTACATTATGTGCATGTGGCAGAAACTCTGTCTTCTTTGATCCAATTATTAAAGACATGCTGGAGTTTCACTGTCTTCTCAAATATACTGGTCCACAATTTTCAGCTTGTGCACTTATGTTTTAAACTTAGTAAAGTCCACATCTGTAACTTTGACATTGTCCTCTCAATTACAGAGTTGAAGCACCAGGTCTTAGGACCCAAGAAGTTAAGTACATCAAAGGTCTTTGTCTAGCATGGGGCAAGATCCTGTCCACTTATGAACCATCTTTTCCTAAATCAAAAAAATTACCTTGTTGAAAAACCCATGGCAGAGAAAGACAGTGAGAGATGGTGATATTGAAAGAAGCAGCACATTTTAGGATGTTTTGAAAGAAAAAGATGCTGTAGGAAAATGAGGGCTGGGACAGGGCTTGCCTCTAAACACCAATGCAACAAATTTACAATTGATTTTGGCAGGTTGTATTCACTTTCTACTGATTTTACAATATATTATTACAAAGTTCGTAGCTTAATTCAATGTATATTTATTATCCCACAATTCTATAAGTCACTCACCATTATAGACTCTGTTTGGATTGCATGATGCCAAAGTCAAGGTGATTGTAAAGCTGGTGTCTGAGAACTACAACTTTCTAAGTTAACGTGAGTTATTGCTGGAATCTAGTTTTCCATGGATTTTTCCTCAGTGCACTCACACAGCTGGGGCTTGCTTTATTTACACCCAGGCCATAGTCTTTCAAAATGTTTCCAAAAGCCCAGCTAGAGAAACAGTGCCCATACTTAATTAAACTTTCCATCTCTGTGTCTTCTGCTACAACCCAGCCACTAGAGTGAAGGTTAAGGAATTATTCCACTTTAAAAGACCTAACTATGTGGGCCATGGCCAGCTGGGTCATCCAGATGCTGACATTATTTTAAAGTCAGCAGCTTCCATTGTATCAGCAAGAGCATCAATGCCTTTCAAAGTTACCGCCACAGATCCAGAAACAGAAGCACAGGAGCCTTTGGGAAGCCATTCTGCCTACCACAGGAGCCATCGAATGTTTTAAAGGAGGCAAATGACATTACATAAATCTCTTTAAATAACTCGTTCCTTCTCTGTGGCTATCTTTTAGCAGTAGGCGCCTTTCTCCTCCAGGACTTACAGCAGTGATGCCTGCAGGGACTCTGCTGGGAAAGCCATTAGAAACCAGCAGCTGTATGTCAATCCAACTGGTACTATGCTTCAGCTCCACAGAGATAAAGCAGAAAGCAAGGGATTCTGCCTGTTTCCACAAATGGTGAGTCTCAGCTGTGTCCCCATTTCGGGGAGAATTTATGAGTGGAATACATGCCAGGGGCCATGGAGAGCTTCTCTCCCGGAAGCAGATGCTGTGATTCCCTGCACCAAGACAACCATATTTGCCTGCACTCCCAGACACTGCCTGCCAGATGGCCACAGCTGAATCCACAGCTGAATAGATATCTGCTGTTGGCACCAAATATGCCTCTGTGGAACTGGTTAAACACCCAAGGTGGTATGGCAGAACATCAAATAAACATGAACTATAAAAACATTTGGGGTTTATTAGGTACTGTGTTAAGCACTTTGTAGGCATTAGGCCAATCTTTACAACACTTTCATATTGATATGTGATTTATATGATCATTTCATATAGAAAGTTAGAAAAGTATAGAAAGATCATGTAACTTACCCAGTCATAAGCTTTTGAACCAACAGAGATGACGTTTGAACACAGGCGAACTTTGTTCAGTCTTGGTGATTGTAGATACTGTACTTGTTAAATCTGATGTCAAGAGCTTTTTGTCCTTTTCCCAAGCCTTCATAGAATCTGATCTCACTGTGAACCAGCTTATATATACCCAGACTCAAGCAGATGCCATCTGATGAACCACCCTCATTTGTAAATCAGTAGTCTAGAATATTTGTTTCCTGTAGAATGTTGCACAAGGATGGAGAGTGGAAAATTAAAGCTGACATGAAAATGAGTACCTGCTTCCAGGAGGAGCTTGTAAAATTGAAGATATGTGTAGAAATGGAGCCAAAAAGAAAAAGCCAAAGAAAAAGAATAAAGAATGGTGGGGGACAAAGGAAGGTATAATTAAAGAACGCAGAGTATCTAGTATGAAGTTTGCAAATACAAGGCATGTATGTTCATCTGGATTATGCACTGGGTGATTCACATGCACCAAGGACAAAATTATGCCCACTATGTCACTGTGTAGGTAATCTAATTTTGTTCTCCCATCAACTTTGTGAGAATCTCATATGCCTGTTTTCTGTCTTTAAAGTATGAACCTAAATTACTTAAATACTATCATATGATGAAATTTAACCATAAGGAGTATTACTTGTTAGTTGTCTATTTTCTTTTGTAAAATGTCACATAACATGTTGCAGGCAATGGTTTCTTTGGATATCTGGTTGACTTTGAAGTAAATCAGTCTATCTCCAATTATAGTACATCAGTCATGATCAAGTGACACTGGACAGTACCTTTCCTGACATAATGTTCTTAAGGCAGAGATATCTCATATTGTATCCCAAACATTCATTTGTTTTTTGAATGATTATTGAGTAGATGGATTGAATCAATTTTTGAATATAAAACCCACAGCAAAGTGAGACTTGTTTTTGAATTTCCATATTCGAAAGTGAGGTAAAGTATAGGAAATATAGCATGGAGGTAAATATAAAGTTGTGTCTTGAGAAGAAGTTAAGTCCAAGTTGCATTTGGATCAAGCCATTATAACATATAATTGTCTATAATTTAAATAACTTCCAACTCTATCATCTGTATCCTGCAGATTTCTAAATGGAGCAAAGAAGATTCTGCCTTGGCTGGATTCTATGACTGGAGGCTATCATTTTGCATCTAGTCAAGATGGAGAGAGACTGAAGAGAATAGACTACTCAAGCTCCTATGGAATCAAATGACTGACATGGTGTGCAATCTAGGTACATCTGAGTGTACATATTGTATAATGTGAGGGCATGCCTCCTCCAAGGTAAGGGTGAGGGGAAGGTTTATATTGTAGATATGAGACAAGTACAATCATAGGTATCTGGAACAGCATAGAGCAGAGAGGCAATGTTTAGTATACACTGAGCATGGGTAAAAGAGTAATCTGGGCTATGAGAGGAAAGATGAAGAGAGAGAAAGACTGAGAGAGAAAGAGAGAGAGGGAGAGAGAGAGAGAGGAAAAAGAGGGGGGAGAAGAAGAAGAAGGAGGAAGGGAAGGGAAGGGAACAGAAGGGAAGGGAAGGGAAGAAAAGGGAAGAGAAGAGAAGGGAAGAGAAGAGAAGTGAGGAAAGGGGACGGGGCAAGAGAACCAAACAAAAGCATGGTCAAAATGGCAAGGTTATATAAGAATGAGATGCTAGAGCAGGGGAAGCCCATGAGCTGGAGAAGTTTAGGGTAGACTGAGGGTGAGAAGAGCCAAGATACTAGCCTGAAATCTCTATCAGGGATTTTCATCTATTTGTGATGCTAACAGTCTAAAAGCCAGCATGTACTTTGGTATATTAATAGGCACCACAGTTAGCCATTTTTCCCACTTTCTTTTGGGTTTGACACAAATGATATTGCTAACAGAATGGGAATTTTAGCATATATTTTATAAATATTTAAGAATATGGGCCTCCTGTCCATACTGAATATTGCATTTATACCAACACTGAGAGGAAAAGAAGAATGTATAGAATTTCTTACCTCAAATCTGACCATAATCATCTAGCTCCACTTGTCATTGTTCTGTAAAATTATGAAATCTGAAGAACAGAGATTAGATTGAGCTGTAAGTGATTACACATCTGGGAATTGAAGTGGCTGTCAAGAAGGTATTGGTGCCTTTGTAAGAAGTGGTGGTGAAAGACCCCCAGAGCTAGGGAGACCCTCACTCAAGTCTCAGGATGATGCAACCACCCAATAACTCACGAGAGACCGATCTTGCTGCAATCACATGAGGTTTATTCGGGATAAGCCAGATCTGGGGTTGAACACGTAGCCTGGCAGGTCAGAGGAGTTCAACCCCGAATACAAGAAGTGAGAGGTATTAAAAGGGAAAAACCACAAACTAGGGGGATGAGAGGTTAACCAAGGACACATACCAAGAGAACAGTGGAAAATTTCAACAGGACCCAACCCCTACTCATTATTCACAAGAATGTGGTCTGGTCAATGCTTTCACTTTATGGTTGACCGTTCCCTAGAACCACCCAGATGGCTCATATCCTGCTTTGTTGTTCTTGGACCTAACTGGGAGTGGGGGCTTTGTGGCCAACAGGTTCTTGAAACTGACCAGTCCACATTCCTGGCTCGTTACAGAGACTTTCTATGCCCTTTAAGTAAAGGTTATACAGTATACATTAATGCATCTCCATTAACATGCTTTTTCCAAATTTCTAAATTCAGCCTTTCAGTGGAATCCTTGTCTTGTTAGTTTCTAACCAGGAATAGGTTCCTGACCCTGAGGATTATGGGAATATGGGGCTTGATCATGGATTTTCAGGCTTTAGAACTTTAAGAAATATTTTTTTTTCTGTTTAAATGAAAATAAAATGAAGTAAAATAAAATTTCCATTGCTGCTTTGATCAGAATAGCCACTTTCCATTCAGATTCATGGACAAAATATTAGCCTCCATCCCTGAAAATGAGAAACAACAGAACTCTGGATAAAACATGTATTTTGAATTTGAAATCCCTGGGGGGTGTTCATCTGATATATTTTATAAAGAAGATAGAAAAAATGACTTTAAGAAAGCCATCTCATATCTAAAATCTGGCATATATTTAAATCTTGATAAGCTCTATGTAGAAGCTGCAGAGACAGATGGGCATAGGGATATGCCGTTATTGTTTCAATGTCATATAGATGCCTAACCTTAAAAATTAGAGGCAAGAGGAGATATTTTTTCATTAGACCAGCTGAATGAGCTCTTAATGAATCACTGAGATTTTTACATGCAGTACATTTGATTTTCTTGTTCTCCTGTATTTGGAATTTACAGTTATGTTTTCTTTTTAATTCAAACACAGTGTTCATGTTCAAGAAAAAAATATATAACTGTCCTCGCTGTGGCCCAGTTCCCTCATATATAAAGTAGAAAATAATGAGAAAGATAAACAATTAGCCAAGTGCACTCATTGGTATGCTAATTATGGTGGCATAGGAAAGAACTTGTAATCAGGTAGATCAAGCAGAGAGCATCAAGAGTTTTCATTTATGATTTGTCAGTCTTAGATGTATTCCTTGAAATCTGATTTGATTGTGGACTGTCATTTTTCCAAATCACCTTACAGGCCTGAAGTCAATAGATTATGCTCTGAAAAATGAAGATGGACCAGTCACTTGTTTACAGGATGTTTCTGAGGAACCCAGGAAATCAGCATAAACAGAAAGCAGAATCTTTTCCCAAAGGAGGAGGAAAGAAATGAAGATAATTTATTCAGAATGACATGCTGTTTTCCTTAATGATTTCTAACCTTTCTAGCATCTATGACATATTCCTCTTTTATAGTCTGTTTTAAAATGATACCTTCTGAATGTTATTTTATCATAACTTTTAGAGGACTGAGGATGCAGCTCACTAGAAGAGCTCTTAATTTACATACACAAGAACTTAAATTCAATTCCCAATACTGCTCTAAAAAAATAAAAATAATAAGCTCAAATAGGTTAGTATCTCAGTATTTGTATATTTTTTATAACATATGTCACCTAATGACCAGAAACATGCTTAATCCTATCCCTATTTCCCATAGATTGAGACTGAAGGTTAATCAGGATTTTTGCAAGGGCAGAGGCAGAGGCTATGTTTAAATAAAATCTCATAAAGTCCAATGCATATGCTAATGTCCAGCAGTCTTGCCTTTTGTGACTTTGCTGTAGACTTCTCATTGCACAAGTGACTTGCATTGTTAGAATGACCTTTGTATTCCAGCTCACCTTGGACTCCAATTCTTTACCTAACCTTCTCCGATCTTGACATCTGAACAACATTCTATTGCTTTTTATACTTCACATAACAGTGATGGACATTGCCATTACTGTTATTTGTTATTACTGTTATTATTTTTATTTGTAGTATTGGCTCGAAGACCTGACTTTTGACGCGCACTTCATAGTTTTTATACTGGCTTCTTTCTTTGGCTCAGATTCTAAGATATTGTCATGCTAAATGGTGTTTTGAAGCTCTGAGATCATATCCTAATGCATCCTTCCCAGCCACAGGACATTTCCTCTCAAAGCTGACTCTTCACTGAGATGCCCTTGTTTGGGTCCAATGTAGCATGCTGACATTATTTATATTTAAAATCCCCCAGAGGGCAGAGCCTCAAGTGGACACAATAGAGTCTGGTGGCATCAATTCACACTGTCATGGAAACAAGAAAACATCAGTGATAAGTGGTTAACTCAATAAAGATTTGTTGCTCATCTACTGTAGAATAAGCACTGAGCTGGAAAGACAATACATGTGAGCGTCATGATTGATTCCGTGTTGCTATAATACTTGAGCTATATAACTAATTTGAAAGAAGGAAGGAGATGAATTTTATTCTGCTTGGGAAGTCCAAATAGCCCAGCAGCAATGTTCTAATCAAGCCCCCCAGCTGTACTATCATGTGGGGGAAATACTTAAAAATAAACAAAAAGGAAGCAAGAAATCAAGGATCTGATGGGCGCTAATCTATTTCTACCTGACCCAGAACACTACTGGAGATAGGCTTCATTCAGTTGGTGAGCCTGAAGACTACTTACCACTATACTGCTTCCCTGAAATGTCCAACACCTCTGTACCAACACACTAAGAATCAGGCTTCTTTCAGTACATGAAACATTCATGAGATAAAGTATGTCTACATCAGGGCTGTGAGCAGTAGCATTGCTAGTCCATGCAAGCAGCAAGCTGAAAGTTTAATACAAGAGACAAATGTCATACTCTGTTGACAGGACGACAAACAGTGTGGCAGTAACCAGTCTGAAGCTCAGAAACAGTCACTTGTACTTTGGAAATTGAAGAGACGGGTAGTCTTTAGGAGGTCGGGAAACCATGCTTAACAGAACGGGCCCACGTTGTCATGAGAAGAGCATGCCATCGTGGTGAAGACTGAAACATACAAAATTTCAGAAGAGCAACAGGAGGTGCCATGATCCAGGGGTACACTGAAAGTTAAATTCTATAAAGCAACAGTCCACCCATCGGAGGGAATATGGGGAGTGCATAGCCTGACTCACACCTTTTCCTACTTAGAAACAGTCTAAGGAAAGTACCCCATACTAACAGTGCATTGCCAAGGAAGACTCCAGATGGAAAACTAAAAAAAAAAAAAAATCAATGTATTTGCAATTTAATATAATATTTTATTATTTTCTTGAGAATTTCATGCAATATCTTTTTTTTATTATTCATACCTGCTCCTACCCTAAATGCTCCCAGATCCACTATAACCACTTCAACTGTCTTGCAATTTTATGTCCCTTTTTCTTTTCCTAACCCTCACCCTATTATCTTTACTCAGTATTCGATAGGCCAGTTTGTTCTGCGTTTGTGGACATGTACTTAGGAGTATCCACTGAAGTATGGGCAACCCAGGAAAGGCCATTAGTGACTCTCCAATGACTTCTGAGCTATCTAGCGAGCACCACACCTATCAATGCCGGAATTTTTCCTGGCTTGAAATTGGGGCTATCTATGAAGAAGATTCTGGATGCAACCTCAAGAATTAAATGGAGGGACTTGAGGTGTTTATGAGGAGATCAGTAAAGACATTTTTACTGTAACCCAACAGAAGGTAAGATTCCTCCTTAAAAATGTTTCTGATATATCAGAGGGTTTTATGTTGATACAGCAAAAATTTTAGACATCAGCTTGGGTTTATATAAAACAAACACTAAACTTCATTAAAATTTTATACTACTGCTCAAGGAACATCTTATTTCTTTTTTTTTTTTAATTGAAAATACATTCTTCTCTCATACAATACATCCTAACCACAGTTTCCTTTCCCTTCCTTTTTCCCTGATGCCTACCAAGTACCCTCTCCTCGTACATATACTCTCAATATTTCTCTACAGATTGGGAAATTGTCATTGATTTTGATGGCTAAAGAAATAATATATAAATTTTTATTGTTTCAGAATGATCTACACACCTGAACTATAGCTGATGATATCTTCCCATCACTGCTGTGCCTCCATCTTTCCCTGTATCCTCTTTTCCTTCCAGCTTCCTGTGCTAAACTAAACTCATGGAGTTCACTTAGTGCTTCCAATTTCAGATTTTAGAAGGCAAATTGTTATGTGTATTGGTTCCAGTTGATAAAAATAAAATTACCCAAAAATACCACAGGGAAATAGCATTTGAAGAAGCATATATTTTTAAAGACACTATCGTTTACTTAAATACTGAAAATATGAGCATTGTAGATATTATTGAATATCATTTAGGGGTTCAACACTGTCCTAACCTCAGAGATACATGGATTGAAAAGACCTCTACTTCTTCTCTCTCCCTCCCTCCTTCCCTCTCTCTCTATATTTTGCCTCCCTCCCACAGGCTCTTCTTCCCTCCCTCCCTGAATCACTCTGTTTCTCTCCCTCCCCCTCCCTTTTCATTATCTCTTTCCATGCCTTTTTAAATTTTATTGATAGCAATGAAGAGTTTTTGGCTTTTAATAGCTAGCTGTGTGACCTTGAACAAGTTACTTTTCTGAGATTAAATTTCTTATCAAGGAGAACAACATGTAAGAGTTATACAAAAAATATCTTAGTCTTCTAAAGATAAAGATAGCATATTTCAGTCACCTGCCACATCAATCTGGCACATTTTGTCAAAATTGGGATACACACGTTCCCAGATGAATATTCAACCATAATATTTTAATACATCCATGTGTGTGCTTGGAGGTTATTTTAATATCATACACTTCTGACTAGAAAATACTTGTAACTTTGGGATATTTTAAAGCTTGAAAAACTTCAAACTCTGGGCAAGGCAATTTCTACTTAGTGATAAATTCCAATATGTAATGCAAAGGACCTTAAATATACCAATACCAAGTACTTACCTATTTTGTAATGTTAAGTCTATAGTATATAAATACATTTGAAGCATAGACACATGTCTATATAGACTTTTATGTCTGTTTATAGGCATCACACACACACACACAGAGAGAGAGAGAGAGAGAGAGAGAGAGAAAGAGAGAGAGAGAGAGAGATCTTTTATTTGAAGTGTTTTACCCTTTAAGTCTATAATCAACATGCTGGACGAGTATCCATGGTTTTGAAATAATGATGCCACTGGTGATTTGATCCTCTCTCTATCCACTACTTCTGCCCCAGGCTATAAGCAAAGCAGCATTGTTCATGGGTAATTTCCCTCTTCATCATGTTGCTAATAAAATGGATATTTTCTTTAGATTAGAAAACACGATACTGCTTACTTCCACAGACCTCAAAAGACAGGCTGTATACCTTTAACCATCCTCTTTAAGCTACAGGGGCATAGACAGGATTTACCACACCACTTACCTGAGTAGGTCTAAGAGGTATAACAAATACCTTGTATGACCAAATGTAAAATGATTTTGAGTTTCCTTAGTGTGGATTTTGGTTTATGTTGTTTTGTTTGTTTGTTTTGTTTTGTTTTGTTTCGTCTTTTTTTTAATCATTGGACTTTTACTTAATTTATTAAGTGTTTTATCATTTGAAGGCAACCTCAAGCTCTTTCCTTACCTCACGATCAGTGGCTGTCATTTCATACCTCTCTATTTGTCATTTTTCTTTGGTATCATTATCTAAGTGACAGGTTTGGCCTCCTTACCTGATGATCTCACTTGCTCCAAGTAGCCTCTCCTAAGACTCCTTCATTTATCAGACAAGGACAGATTTGTGACCTTTATAATGTAACACTTAACTCTTACTTCTCTTTGAAAGGTGTCTCTAACAGGTTTATTTACAACAGCACATAAACTTGCAGTTGTGAGGTCAGAGTCTTGGGAATAATTACCAGAATGTGTGAAAATTTTTTGCTTTTTAACAATTTTAACTGATTCTGCCAGTGACCTCTTTAAGCAATCTGAATGAGTATTGATTAACATCTTTTTGCAGTAACGTGCGGATCTTTGCTCAAGCTACAGTAATTGAGAAAGTGCTCTGTAATATGAGATCTTCTATTAGATATCAAATAGGGAATTTGTTTTGGGGCAAAAGTCATGCCTTGGAGATATAAACATTTCTTCAACTGCAAACATCCATGACTTATTGCTTAAATGATACTGTACTGGACTTTAACAAACACATTTTAAAAACTAATCCATCTTGGTATTATTTTGTGCTGATGCTGGCCTCTGTTTTCTGTAGGAGTATTCTACAATACAGCCTGTTTTATGAGCTGTAGGGTGACTTTGGCTCTGTTTAACATTTGCTCTAAGTCAGAGATTGTGACAGATGCATTTCTTATAGGTTTCAGGTTCTAGAAGATGTTCACCACAATCAATAAGGTAGATTGTTTTTGGTTGTTGTTGTTGTTGTTTATTTCATTTTGAAGGTATGAAAATTTGAAGGAGGGAAATTAAATAAATTGCCAATATCACATAACACCATGTCTGTGAAATAGTTGAGAATTAAACTGAGTGGTTGAAAGAATGAATGAATAAATGATTAACAAACAAACAAACAGACCCTGGAGAAAAGGATCAGTATTTAAGTGAAGTGGAAATTTCTATTTTCTTTAACAAATCAGATGTATCATGTGATGATTTTCTGGAAGCTGTCTGGTAAGAGGGCATATGATGTTTTGCTGAAAATAGACAATTGAGAGGGCACATGATTTTTAGAAAGAACATAAGTGGAGCCCCACAAACAGTGAGTGACAGGACACTCTTTTATTGCTACACCCCCATGGAATGTTTTTCTGATCTTTACTGGTTTTTGCTGGTCTTCACTAATCTTCACTTCTTATGAGAGAGATACACCAAAGAACTTCTAACCAAAGAACTTCTTTGGTACTCTTGCTGATTCTGGCCAATTCCAAGGACTTGTGCCAATTTCGTGAAGCCAGGCAGTTTCTACTGGATTGTGCTTCCACTACTTATTCCTATATGGTGGTTGCTATTGAACTGGACTATGGGTGCCCTGAAAACGAAGAGTGGAATTGTTCCAAGGAACTTCTGTTAAACAGGACCACAACTCTCTTTTCCTATGAACTTTCTTTTTCCCATACCTCTGGTGTGTGGCTGAGAACCCTAAATAAAGTAGGTCTTGAAAAAACAAAACAAAAACAAAAAAAACTAAGCCTACATATAAGAGCATTTGTTTCTGTTTACTAAAGACTTGGTTCACTTCCAAGGACCCAAATGGTGTCTCCCAACAATCCTTAACCAGTTCCAGGGGATCT
This sequence comes from Mastomys coucha, assembly GCF_008632895.1. Classification (NCBI taxonomy): domain Eukaryota; kingdom Metazoa; phylum Chordata; class Mammalia; order Rodentia; family Muridae; genus Mastomys; species Mastomys coucha. Next base: position 240,601,876 of record NW_022196905.1, read on the forward strand.
GTTGCCTTCTTCTGAACTCTGCAGGAACTAGATAACCATATGGTCCTTCTCATATACATATGCAGGCAATACACTCATACACATAAAATAAAATAAATAAGAAACTAAAATAAAATGTGTCTCATTTTTCATTTAAATGCAGTTGAAAATAATTAACATTCTGTTCTGTGTCTATAAAGAAAACCATGTTTGATATATCTTTTATGCATTAAACTCTTGTATAAAATTATTTAGTAATAAAACCTCCAGTTTTAATATGAACAGTTGAATAAACAAATAGGTCAAAATAAAAAACAATTAAAGATTTTAAAAGGATGACAAACATTTATTAAGCTCTCTTGATATAATCTGATTATACATTGTATGGTTTAATGCTTACATATCATTTCTTTTGTGGAAAGAAACATCGTTTTTTTGGTTAGGAAAGTTATAACTTCATGGCTCTTTGACCTGGTGTTTTACATTTCTGTTTTAAAAAAGAATGACCCCAGAATTTTACTCCTGTGTACTTAAATGAGATAAATTAAAACTCAATTATACAAAACTATCTTTGCACATGTACTCACAATAGATCTTTCCATGGTGGCCCTAAGCTAGAAAATACTTAATACTTTGCCTTATGGAGGTATGAATATTTGTCAAAACTCACAGCACACTAGTTTAACATGGGACTCTGTACTAATAGAATAAACTTCAATGAAGCTGGTTAAGAAGACAAAAAGGAGAAGTTGTGAGTAAAGTTGAGATGTTATAAGCATCAATTAAAGGTTGAATAATTTGAGTTATAAACTTGAGAACTGGGAAGAGACAAAAACCATGCAGTGAAAAATATTTGACCTTGAAAATACATGTTTTGAGGTATGCTTGCTTCAAGAGGCAGACACAAGGTTATAAGTGGGAGCAGAAATGGAAACAGATATAACTGAGCAGGAACTGGGGATTGTAGTTTCATGTAAGGACCCATTTCCAAGGCACTGTGGTCCTCTAATGAAATGAACATCTCTGTGTAATGACGTCTACAAAGTTCAGTTCACTTGAAAAAGCATTGGTGAAATCTTTAATTGCGAGAACAGCTGTCCAGGTGCCAGCATTTGAAATACTTCATTAAACTCAAATGCACAGAAAATTTGCCTTAATTGTAAGAAGACTTCTGGGCCTCCTTATAAATGGAATGCATGTACTCTAAATTTTTCCCTTGCTATATATTTCCACTTTCCTAAATGTTATGAAATTTATGTTAAGGCTATAAATCATTCTCCTAGCCATAGAAAAAGGTTTGTGTGTGTGTGTGTGTGTGTGTGTGTGAGAGAGAGAGAGAGAGAGAGAGAGAGAGAGAGAGAGAGAGAGAGAGACAGAGACAGAGACAAAGACAGAGACAAAGAGTATCAAAATTAGTCTGTGAGATAGAGCCATATACATGTAACTCTAAACCAGGATATGGACCCAAAGAGAATCAAATACAGATATCATCTGAGAGTAGCATGCCTATAATATCATAGTAATACGATCAGTATACTCATTTACTGTATCCACCAAGATATAAATAGCCACTTAAAAATTGACCTAGTGAATATATGAACATTGCTTCATCAACTCTTTTTTTATTCATCATTGCAAAAACCATTGTATAAACAGCAGCCTATACCTGATCCTAATATACCTCCTGTTCCTCACTCTTTTGCACAGTTACCTACTGGGCATTTCTTGGTCCCATTCAATTGTTCTTACTGCCCCCATATTTTATCAGGCACCCATAGTGTGTGACCTGGTATAATGCAATAGCTATCTCAATCAGCTCTCTGTAATTAGCTGCCCTGCTTTTGTGAAAGGATAAATCTTTAGCAAAATGCGTAAGATCTCCTGAAATCCAATCCTTTCTTCCTTGACTTCAACTCTGACCCTGTCTCACAGCTTTCTCTTTATACTGTGCTTCAGAAATTGTCAATCATTTGAAAGTCTTGCTGTGGGTTCTGGTTTGATTTATTGTCTTGCTACATCTACTTTGATCTCCTTTGAAGCTTTGCTTTTAATCCAAAATCTCTCAAAAGTACTAAGCTAAATACATATGCTGTGTGTATGTGTATGTGTATGTGTATGTGTATGTGTATGTGTATGTGTATGTGTGTGTGTGAGTGTGTGTGTGTGAGTGAGTGTGTGTGTGTGTGTGTGTGTGTGTGTGTGTGTGTATAAGTATCCTCAGTACAGTAATAAATTTCTTTTCATGAGGAGAGAAACAGCATAGCTTTAACTACCAGGATACAAGGATCCACTCTCATAGAATATGTGCTACTTTCCTGGCAGTGCCTAGCTACAATTAATCATGTATGATCTAGTCACAGTCTTGACTGATAATTTAACATTTGATGATGACTTCATTTGGACATTGAGACTTCTACATATTTAAGTGCTTTACTTTCCAAGGGTGAGGCAAACATAATCTTACAGGGGGTCATTGGGAATGATAATAAACAAACTTACTACTGCTGGTTAAAGGGTCAAAGACTTCAAGTGACTAGTTCCTAAACATAGATTGCTCAAATTGGGGAAGAGAAAACTCAGCTCCCTTACAAGATGGAGTCAGAGGCAGTCTGATGACTTACATGGTCTGGATCACATGTTATCTTTTCCCCTAATTTTACCAGAGTTTATTTCTATCATTTAGTCACTTGTTGATTGTGTTGTACAATTACCAAATGATCAATGGAATATATCAAAGTAACATTTTCTTGACATTCAGTTTTATTTATAGCATCAAACAATAACCCTACAAGAATGGAGAAGATGTTTACCTTTAGGATGAATTGCATATTGTTACAGTTTTCAGGTCATTCCATATGATTAACACCTAGCTTTCCTTCTATTACATATTATTATTATAAATAGAAAAAAAAAGTTTACTAACCAAATCAATAATGCAACACCTCAAAACCTTGCTAATCTGACCTTGTAAATTCTATGCCCAACCCAGCAGTTAGGGCTGCTAATAGGTTAGTCTGCTTCAGGACCTATTGAGTTTCTACAGGAGCCGCAATGGTCAAATAAGTTTCTCTGAGACTCATTTTCATCTCCATGGTCTAGTACCTCTTATCATCAGATTAAAAATTAAAAAGAAGAAGA
>NW_022196905.1:240605156-240615949 GCF_008632895.1 Mastomys coucha
AGAAGAAGAAGAAGAAGAAGAAGAAGAAGAAGAAGAAGAAGAAGAAGAAGAAGAAGAAAAGAAAAGTGTTTAGATTTGACTTCATTGAATCTTACACTTGGCATTCATCACTACTAAAATCTCTTATTTCACACTCCCAAACCATAGCGTGCCATACTGGAACTTCTGAGAGTGAATCTTGTTATACATCAGAGGACAGTAAAAATGGCCACTGGGTGGGGCCAAATATCAGGGATTCACTCTTTAAAATAAGAGAAATTATAGAAAAGGTTCCAAGTATAAATTTAAATAATTTCACACTCAAAATGAGGACCAATGTTGGTGTGTGTGTGTGTTTTTCATAGTTTTTGTTTGTTTGTTTTTTTTTTGCATTTCCATCTTTCCTAAAGTATTTAAGCAGTTCCATCACTCCAAGTCCTTAGAACATGTAACATTTGTAAAGTATTGTATAATTATTACAGCATATTTTTGTCATCTTCATACATGGTCCTACACTCTGGTAATGCAGACATTCATTCTGACAATGTGTTGCAAGTATACTAATTTGCTCTGGGACTCAAACAAGGGATTATGAGGTTTTTCTAAGAGAAGACATGCATTAGGTCATTAAGAGTCATCAACTGGCCATACCATTGTGTAACTTTCATTACTATTGAATGCATAAGTCAAATTTTGTTACTATCTTTGCTTCCATCATTCCTGGGCTTCAGGGAGACTCACCATTAATTTATATTAGTGCTACACTCAAGTCCATTCCTAACAGCCTAGTCGAAGGTATGTCCCTAAGAAACAAATTACTTTAATATACTTTCCTTTTGTTCTCCTTTAAATGTAACTCTCACAAATTTTCCATGAAGATCTTGGAATATCCTCTAGCACAGAAAAATCAAATAAAATACAAGTAACCACTTTTTTTATATCTTGCTTCATAGCATTTTAAATCCCTGTTTCTACCATCTGCTATAAAATACAGGCATTTCAAACTCTCCCTATGTGGATATCATTTTTTTTTCAAGAATGTAGACGCCATGGTAACAAGTTTATATCATCTGCTAAGGTTCTTAGCTGCCTCTGAATCCTGAATGCTGCCCTTCTTAGATTTATAACTCTTTTATACACACAGCCTCAGTTATTGTTACGCTAAAAATTAATAATGACCCTGACTAAAGGTGTGTTGATGGAGATATCAATTGAATGGATCTGGGGTTTTGTTGTTGTTGTCTGTCTGTTTGTTTGTTTAATCTGGAGGAATATGAAATCCACAGAGGTAGAGCATGAGTTCTGAGGGAAGGTCATGGAAGAGGTTCTTCCCTAGACTTAGAACAGTGCTTCTCAACCTGGGAGTTAGGGTTCGTTTGAGAGCTGGAAGACCCTTCCACAGGGTCACCTAAGACTACTGGAAAATACAGATAGTTATATTACAATTCCAAGCAGTAGTAAAATTACAGTGATGAAATAGCAATAAAAATAATTTTATAGTTGGAAATCACCACAAGAGGAAGCATATTAAAGTGTTAACAGTATTGGGAAGGTTGAGAACCACTGCTTGGAAGCTTTAGATGAGCCTGAGCTGATGAACTCTGAAACAGGGCTTTCACTCAGGGATCCCAGTCCCATATGCATGCCATTCATTTATACATAAGAGCACTGATTTTGTTGAGCATTGAGCCCCTTTTTGGTGTACAGCTACTCTGACTCCTCAGCTCAGCTCTTGCTGTGCACATTACTCTGTTTTTCATGCTTTCTCTTCATGTGGCATGAGGTATGTTTCATGAGCTAACACACACACACACACACAAACACACACACAGAGAAAGAGAGAGACAGACAGAGAGACAAACAGAGGGACAGACAGAGAGAGGGAGACAGAGAGACTGCCTCTCACACTTTAGCTTTCACTTGTTTGGAGCATGGTATGAACTGATAATTCAAGGTGTTATGGTTTGAGTTTGAAATGTGCACCAACCTCTCATATGATTGATCACTTAGTCCCCTGTTTTGGGAGGATGTAGAGTCTTTCAAATGTAAGACCTAGTTCACAGATGTCCCTTGGGACAGGCATTGAAAGTTAAAACATTACCCCACTTCTAGCTCCTCTTTTCTTTATGCCCACTACTGATTAGGGAACCAGTTCTCCCTCAGTGTCTCTGAAATTATGGGTCTGGTGCCATAGCTAACATGCCTTCTCCGACATGAAACCACAATCCACAATAAAGTTCTCTTCCTACCTTAAGTCTTAATTCTTCCAGGTGCTCTTACAAAGAACTGAGAAAAGCTGGGGGTGGTGGAACATACCTTTAATCCCAGCACTTGGGAGGCAGAGGCAGGCAGATTTCTGAGTTCAAAGCCAGCCTGGTCTACAGAGTGAGTTCCAGGACAGCCAGAGAAACCCTGTCTTGAAAAAAAAAAACAAACCAAAAAACAAATAAAAAAAAAAAAGAACTGAGAAAAATAATACAGATGCAGAATACTTCTCAGTAATAACCAACAAGGTCAATTCTCTTTATATTTATCATATTTCTCACATCTATAAACATTTATATGTATATTAAGTATATTAATATATACCTTACTGGTTAATTTAATTATATTGGAGAATATTGTGCCATATAATCAGAAGAAAGATTTCCAAACTGCATTCCCACCTTCTTGAGAACGTTATTTTCTCATCATTAAAAGACACTAATAGACCCAATTCCATAAAAGTCCTGTTTCCCACCAAAAGCCCACTACCCCACCCCCACTGAGATGTTAAACTACTTCCTTGAGAAGTTTTGAATAATTTGTGAAGTCTCTAAACAATAGGAACTTAATGGGTGTTCTTATGCAGTGTCCAACTACATATTTCACTCACAGATGGCTATATTCTGCACAAAATTTACATTCCTTTTGACTCTTCTCATACAAAAAGATAGCAAATCTTTATTTAAAAGCTTAGTTTTTTTCAGGATTCTTATTGTTAGGATTCAAAGCAAAGTAATTTTTCTGCCAAAATGTCTCCTCTATTATCTGTATTCTGATCCATCTGGTATAAAGATGGGATGGTGTTTAGGATTGCCCCTTTGCGTGGGGTATTAAATTATTGGCCATTTTTCCCAATATGTTTGCACACAAAGAACTAATGGAAAGGTTGAGATACATCTTGATAATATCACTTGTGTAGTCAAAGAAGTAATTATAAAACTACTGTTGGAAGTAAGACAGTGTGAGTCACTCTTGGAAAAGAGATTTATTTGCTTTTTTTTCTATAAAAGCAGATTTGGCACAGGTCCATGATTAATTTAACATTTACTCAACATTGCAATGAAGGGAGACCTCTTTTATTATAGAGACATTATTATAATCAGGTTGATAAATGATTGCATATTTAAATATGTGATTATATCATAGTGCATATGCTGAATATATGAATTGGTAATTAGGACAACTCTAATGCTTAAGGAATCACATGTATACTCTAGTACATTTACTTGTTTTGGTTTCAAATCTTTCTGATGAATCACTTCCCACTTTGTTATCAGTCCAAGGAATAATTGGATTGGAAAAGGGCAATGAAGACACCCTTGAAAAAGTGTTAGTATTTTCTGAAGAAACGTAGGGTCCCAACAAAGAGACTCAGAGACAGCAGTAAGAGAAATGAAACCAAGAGTGAGTTAGTTTTAGGTCACCTTTTCCTGCTTAAATTTCACTAGACCCTCTATAAATGAAATGCTGGAGAAGTTCACTTTCTTTTTCCTAATTCACATTTTGAATATAAATACATTGTGTCAGCATATCTCTGTGTGCTCATCCCATCTCTACTTGAATTTCTTAGATGATACCATTGTATCTACTTTTGAGGCTTCTATTATTTTTTGACAAGTCTTTGCGTTTTCGTTTTTGGTTTGAACACCTAGAACCCTAGAATATCCTTTCTCTATGAAAATAGATGTTCACAGTCATATACTAAGATTTTAGTTACATGTATACTATATTATTAATCAGAGATGGGGTATTTTAGTCAGGTTTCTATTATTATAATGAAATATCTGGAGAGAGCTAACATTATAAGGAAACTTTTATTTATGTGACAATTTTGAATAGTGAAAGTTCAAACATCATATTTCAGGCTTTGACAAAACCACTATGGAAGGTTATGGAATATATGCAGATGGACAAAACATTTCTTAAGCCAAAAGCACAAATAACCACATTAGTTCCAGGTTTATGATCTTATAACAACAAGCTCTTATGGAAACTCCATCTGATTAGCCAGCAACAGCACCAGTGATTCAAAAACTACTAAGGTCCATTCCTCACAAATGACATTAGTTTAGTCTATAGATATTCTGGGATCCATATATCGACGGAAACATTTAGGATCCTATTCAATGTCTAAACTATAGAATGCCTTGTCTGGGCCAAGAATGCAAGCTCTGAGGACTTGTGCCTCATGAATAACTGTCCCCATGCTTAGTTGAATTTTGACGATTCAGCATAAAACCACAGCTAAAATTATGAATGAAGTTTGAAATATATTTACATTTACATGCATACAGAAGTAAGAATCATTTCAGAATTTGCTATAATTTGCAGTCCAAATTATTCACCTTCTCAACTCTCCTCTCTCTTGTCAAAGCTATAACAAGGAAAAAATATAAAGAGATTGATTTAGTCTCATTGATGATGCCATTGTAACACTTGAAAGTCACCATTCTTCAGAAAAAAATAAATCTCAAGTTATCTAAAATGGTATACCAGAATATTTCTTATGCCCACATACCATATAAGCTGTTGGCTTTATGATAATGCCACTGAGGACAACATAATCAAAAAGAAAGAATGGATAGGAAAGAGAGGAGGAAAGGAAGAAAGGAATGAAGAAATGAAGAGAGGAAATAAGGAAGTAAGGGGGAGGAAGGAAGGAAGAGAGGGAAGAAGGGAGAGAGGAAGGAAAAAGGAGAGGAAGGAAAGAAAGAAGGAAGGAAGGGAGAGGGGAAGGAAGAGAGGAAGGAAGGACCAAAAAAAAAGATGGAGGAAGGAAGAAGGGAGAGGCAAAGCAGGATTAGAAGAAATGGCGGGAATGACAGGAGGAAGAGAGATGGAAGAACAAGCATAGAAAAGAGAGTACAGCAAGAGAGAGAAAGGAGAGAGATAATATTTTCTTTCTACATTGATTGATGGGCGAGAGGCATATCATGTTAAGCTTCAGCAAACCCTTACCCAACAGTCCATTTATGGCTTAGTGCCCACTCTCTCTCTGTGTGCCTTCCAATTCTAACCTCCAACAGATGGGCTCAGTCTACTATAACCCCCGGGTCCTTATTATCTTCTTCTCTTCATCTCTCCATCACTAAGGATAAGGCCAGCTTCAAAAAACTGCTGAAATCTTATGTTTTTATAAATCTATTCACCAACCTACATTTGATTTGTCTGCTCTCCCACTATTTGTGTAACCAAATTCAAATTAAGTTTGTATTACCAAGAGTGGTTTTCTTGATTGGCCAGAAACTGTGTGGGCACATGTATTTTAAAACATATTTTTAATTTTATTATTGGATATATTCTTTATTTACATTTCAAATGTTTTCCCCTTTCCAAGTTTCTCCTTTGGAAACCTCCTATCCCATCTCCCTTCTCCTGCCTCTATGAGGGTGCTGCTGTACCTACCTACCCATTCCTGTCTTTCAGCACTGGCATTCTCCTACATTGGGGCATTGAACATCCTCAGGCCTCTCTTCCCACTGATGTCCAACAAAGCCATCCTCTGTTTAGACTCAAATATTTAACTCGTCATAGTAGCCCTCTGTCTTAGACAGAGGTTAATTTTAATTAACTTCTTCCGGAATGCTTACCCACTAGAAAACTATGAAGTAAGGAAAAATGGCTACCAGTAAGTCATTTTCGACCAAGCCTAGATATCTTAGTTTGAACACTGGAATTCAATGGGGGAAGGAAAGAACTGACTCACCCAAGATGTCCTCTGTCTACCACACATGGGCTGTAGAGTATGAACACATATGCAAGTATGTACACACACAACACATGTACATCCTACAGCAACCCCTGGTACATTATAAAACAGAAAACTCTGCAAGGAAGAGACTGTATACTCAGGCAAACACCAGAATCTCAGTGCCCCCAGTCAGGTAAGTTACTCCTGAGTAGACTCAACCTTGAGACTTTCTCCATGAAGGGCTGTGTTCTGGAGTAAAGGGAACATATGGCACTTGCACAGGAGCATCTTTGAAGGAGGAGGGTGACTAGCACCTCCTTTACCCAATGTTATAGTCTGGAAAATCAACATGTCCCTGCAAATAAGCAGAAAGCCAAGGAAAACTGGGATGGTTGATTTCAAGTAGAAAGTGAAAGAGGGAACAGTCAAGGAGGTAAAATTTTATAGAAACCTACTGAAGGTTTCATATGTATGAACTGGAATAGAGGTTCCAAGGAAATATAACAAAGCTGACTTGAAGCTAAAAGTGAGAAAATGGTTACAGTGGGGCTAGACAGCTCTTTAAGGAAATGTAAGAAAATGTGTAAGAATAAAAGCAAGTTGGACTTCTGCATTTTAATTGAAATCATACTGTTTTTGCTTGCATGCTGACTGAAAAGAACCAATACAGAGAGGATGAAACAAAAACAAATAAATAAAGACATTAGTGTAAGACCCAGTAAGATGAAAGAATGCATGATACAGTGAACAAATGTTCATTGGAAAGAATAAACTTTATTCCCTTGAGATCACACAGTAAGAGGAGGTCATTGAGATAAATTTGTTGAATGTCTTTAAGTATCATTTGTCATTTTCCTTTTAAAATTATTTTAAATTTAAAAAATAGATAGGTAAAGATGTTAAAAGACATACACCTTGTTCTATCTTGGTGATTTGATACAGTCTAATCAAAGGAGAAATAATGTTGCTTCTGTTGCCTAGTGAATAAAATCAATTCCTATTTTGCCTCCCTTGTCTAGCTTGACTTCACCATTTCTTCCAGTAATGATGCTTCTGAGACAAAATTATGCAGACATATTTAGTAGCCAATATTTAATTAAATTATATATTTCCATGATGTACATATAAAGACTTATATGCTAAAAGGTTCTGTAACAAATTATATGAAAATTTTTCATTACTAAAGAATTATTTTGAATTTTTCACTTTGGCAGCACATACAGTAAAATTAGAACAGAACAGAGTAGACTAGCATAGCTCTCTAAATTCATGATCTCCTCATCTTTACCCATTGTTGTTATGTACACATATCAACAAACTAACATGTTAATCAACCTAAAGGATCACTTCAGTGGTGTTTTCTGAATTGAATTTTCTCAAGAGAATTACAGGAAAAGGCAATGTATCCTGTTTCGACACTAGATAATAGAGTTTGGAGATGATCAACAGGGCAGATATCCCAACTGGTACAAGGTAGCCCACTTCCTGGGGCCTTTTCAATGAAGGATGTCCTGGTCATTAGGATGTGTCCCTGATGTATTCTTTAGGTGGGTAAATCATTTCTCAGCAAGGCCAAAAAGGGTTTCATAAAGCAATAATCTTACATTTCTCTTGTCATATACCTTCAAACTAATTATTTGAGTATGAAAGTGCCCTTTACTAGCAGTAGACAAATCTGAAAACACAAATTGCTGGCAAAGAAATGTAACCAAGTCTTATATCCTTTGCTGGTAAAGATGAAAATTACTGTAGCCACTTTGGAAAGCAAGTGGACAGCTTTAAAAATAAGCAGACAATTACTATGAAACTCGACATGATATTTGCCTGAAGGAAGAAAAAAAATTTCATACAGTCAACTTTCTACAATGACTTCACTTACAACTGCCAAATCTTGAATCCAAAAAAAAAGTTTTTAATTAGTAAATGGATAAACTGTGACATTTACTTAGAGTAAAATATTATTCAAAAATAAGATATAAAACACAAGAAGACATGTAGGAAACTGAAAGGCATAGTGCTAATAATAAAGAAGTTAATCTACAAAGGATACAAAATATCTGAGTCTAATTATATGGCATTTCAGAAAGTTCAGTTATCAATGCTCCAAAAAGATAATTGGCTACTGTGGGTTGGAAAGGCAGAAAGGTTGAATAAGTAGATAATTGAAGGATTTTAGGACAGTGAGCTTATTCTATAGCACATTATGGGGCATGTATGGTAGATACAATCATATATGTATGTGAAACCACTGAATATACAATACCCAATGTAATATGAAGTATGAACTTAAAAATGTCAAGTAAGAACTGTGCTGTGTCACCTGACTTAGGCTGGGAGAATGTCAGTAGTAACTTTTAAGGCTATTCTTACCTTACTGGACATGAGAACAGTGAGCTGGTGAGACATTGACCTGTTTATAGAGATACAACAACAGGCAAGGTATATTATGCACATAGGAACTGTCAGAGTACCATAGTCTGTGCTATCTCCTACATCTACACCACTGCCTTGAAATAGATATCTTAAGAAGTTATCATCTCTGACATTACCTGGATAAATGGCAGTACATCAATAAGAAAAGCACTCTGTAAATTTGTTGGAGTCTCACCAAAGGGAGTATCCAAAAGGAGGACACCTAATGAGAGAGCATACTCCATTACTATATTAGTCACATAATACATCATGCACAGACTAATCCTTAGGACGCTATGGACAAAATTAAAACCAGCTGGCAGCAAGGAGTCTCAGGCCCCAGAATTCTAGAAGAACATAGAGTTCTTAGATAGAAGCCATACTCAGCAAGAAATGTTTCTGTCGTGACCAGGCCATGTGCTTCCCTAAATAACTCTATATTACATGAAATTGTGATTTCTAAAGTTCTCCCTTCTCTGGTCCTCCCTTCTCCTCAGGGGCCTATTAAAAAACCACCTGAGAGGATAAAGGGAGCAGGAGCAGTATGCAGGGTTCAGATGGCTATGAGTCTGACGGTAGAACTTCCCGAGAGTGCTGCAGTGAGACAAGTCTACTTTTATTGTTCCAGGGAGAAGGTAAGGTCCCTTTTAGGGGTATGGGTAGAAAGGGCTAATTGGCCATAACTTCATTCAGGCAAGAAGGGCTAATTGGTTATAGTACTACACCTAATTACCATGCACACAGGAAGGGCTGATTGGTCATAAAACAGCATCTAAATATCATATAGGCAGGAAGCCAGACCAAGATAGGACTTTTGTGCTGAGTTATGCAGCCTTACAAAGAGCCCTTACGTGTTTGTTTTTGAGACAAGGCTAGCCGCCTATGTTCAGTGACACTCTCTAGAAAAACTCAGGCAGAGAAAGGGAAGCCCCACTGAATCCTCTATTTTTGTGCTGAATTCAAAAAGCCATCTGGACATGGGGAGCTACAACTTAATAGCAGGATTCTCCCATGTCCTTCTCCTGAGAGTATATTTTTAAAGCATCATTTGACTGTTTCAAATGTATAGGTTGAAACAAAATAAATAAAAATTGATGGACATGTGAAAAATACCCTGTCTGGCATCACCTTCAAGCACAGAGTGATAAGTACCTTATTGCTAAAAGTAGGCAAGGTACTATCTGTATGTTTGCAAAAGTAAACTGAGCCTACAAGAGCATGTATGGTATGCACTCACTGATAAGGAGATATTAACCAACATATACAGAATGCCTGTTGGACCATGAAACACAGTCTGTGTTCTGGTTGAGTGAGGCTTACTCTAGAGACCCAGTAGAAAATTCTACAAGGGACAGAACAGTGAGCTATGCTCCCAGACAATAGGCTCCTGAAACCAGGAGCCCTCAACTCCATAATCCTGTGGCTGTCAGTCACATTGGCACTACCCCAAGCTCCTGGTGTTCTGGCTGTACCACAGTCATCTGACTATAGCCAGGTATGTCTCGCCCCGCAGTTAACCTGGCAACAGCAAGGTAGCCAGTCCTCTATAAAAGGGGCTTCTTGGCCCTTCCTCTCTTTCTCTTAAGCTCTTGCTTTTACTCTCACTTCTAGACCCCCCTCTGTCTCCCTCCCCTTCTCCTCTCTCTCTGTGTGGCCATGGCCAGCCTTTACTTTTCTACTCTCTCTCTCTCTCTCTCTCTCTCTCTCTCTCTCTCTTTCTCTCCCCGTTTTCTACAATAAAGCTAAAAACCATGGACTGCCTCCTTTCATCTAGACTCATAAAGAGCCTCATCTAATCTCCTGCAGGAAGGCCTCCTAGCAGTTCTAGCTGCCAGATCTGACAAAGGACTCTCACCCTCGCTGGAACCACCCAGCACCTTCTCCCCTTCCCTTCTCCTTTCAGCCCTGGGTCTGACTGAGCTGCTCCGGGGCCCCCACTTTGTTCTCACCTCTTCCGTGGCATCCAGTGGCATCTGGGATGTTCAAGACTGAAAACCTGTTGTCTCTGGCCTCCCTGTGACCCAAGGACCCCAGAGGCAGCTCTCCCAAAGTATCCAATAGTCTGTGGTGCCCAAGAGTAGGAGCTGAGATTGCACCCTTCCCAACCCTGGAAAGGGTCCAGTGGCCTAGCATGCTTGTCCTGTGGCGGTTCCCTGGGTCCCACAGCAGTCTCCTGTGTCTGCCCATCCAGTCTCCCTGAGCTCTGGCAGGATGCAGGTCTCTCCCACCCCTTAATTTCCCCATGTCCGTCACCTCACAAATACTTAGGATACAACCCACAGACCATAAGTTTAACAAGCAGAAAGGCCCAAGTGAAGATACTTCAATTGCAATTAGAAGGGGGAAGAAAATAATCATCGGAGGCCAAGGGATTTGGGGGGAGTTGGCTGGGAAATGGAAAGGGGGAGGAATAAGGGGATATCGTATGGGTGCAAGAGAGAATCCC
>NW_022196905.1:240615959-240624471 GCF_008632895.1 Mastomys coucha
TCAGTAATCAATAGGGATGACCTTAGACAAAGTGCCCAACAATGAGCAGAGGAAACTCAAAGAATCTACCTCCAGTAAGTAGACAGGACCTCAAGTAGAGGGACAATGTTACCAATCCACAGTCAAAATTTCTGACTCAGAATTGTTCCTGTTAAAAAGAAATACAGGGACAAAAATGAAAAGATTGAAAGAAAGGTGATCCAATGACTGGCCCAACTTGAGGTTCATCTCATGGGGTTGGGGAGACACCAAGGCCTGACACTATTACTGATGTTATGATGTGCTTACAGACAGGAGCCTAGCATGGCTGTTTTTTTGTGAGGTTCTACCAGCAGCTGACTGAGACAGATGCAGTTACTTATATCCAACCATTGGATTAAAATTGGATTAAAATCACCTCTGTGATTGAGTTAGGGAAAGTTTTAAAGAAGCTGAAAGGGAGAGTGATCCCATAGGAAGACCAGCAGTATCAACAGACCTGGGCTCGGAGGAACTCCCAGAGATAGGGCTACCAACCAGGAAGCATGCACTGCCTCCTCTGAGGCCCCTGAGCACATACATAGCAGAGGACTGCCTGGTCTGGCCTCAGGTGGAGAAGTTATGCCTAATCCTCTAGAAACCTGAGGCACCAGGGAAGGGGGAGGTCTTGTCAGGGAAGGGGGAACCCTCTCTTTCACAGGCGAGGGAGAGGAGGAATGGGAGGAAAACTGTGGGAGGGGGGACAAGGAGGGAGTAACAGCTAGATTGTAAATAAGTAATATAATATAATAAAACTAGACATGGTATTATCTGTATGAATCTAAAAGTAAACTGAGCATACAAGATCTCATGGACACATCCAAATCATAACAGAAAAATCAAGCCCAATCAGTTACTGGACTGAGTAAAGCAGATAGTTCCCTCTCCTGGACTCCAGAAAGACTAGGGAACTTCATACTACAGTGGCAGTGGCTTTCCAGAGCAGTGATCTGGCCATCTGGTGGTGTGTGTATGTGCCAAAGGACTAAGAAGCATAAAACTGTTGGGCTCAGAAGCTTTATGGGTCAGTCCTTGATGTTGACACGGTCCTTGAATTGGCTTCTGTACATCTGTTCAATATACAGATCTTAAAAAAAAAAATCTATTTTCCCACTTTTTTTTTTATCTAGGAGACTTCTGCAAGTCCAACCTAGTCTGAGGCTCAACTTAACTACCACCCTATAAAGAGCTCTGCAGTATTTCACTGAACCTCCATTAGGATTATCTATACAGCTTTTGCAGAGATTCCCTATGCATCTCTATCAATTACTCTGCTTCTTCCTTTCAGACTTCTTTGAAATTGTTTGAAATCTGCTGAGAATTCTCTAACCCATTCTATAACGTAGATAATATACATAGATGATAGATGATACATATATATATATATATATATATATATGGATAACAGATGATTGATAGATAATAGGCAGATGATTAGATAGATAGGTAGATAGATAGATAGATAGATAGATAGATAGATAGATAGATAGATATGGATGATAGGTAGATGATAGGTAGATATAATAGATAAATTATATAAATGACAGATAATAGATAGGTGATATATATGATAGATAATGGATAAGTGATAGAGGATAGGAAGATAATAGATACTAGATAGACAATAGATACATAATAGATATAGAGAGATAATAGATACTAGATAGATACATAGATAATAGAAATAAGATAGATGATATATTGATAGAGATAGATTTGGTTTAGATATAAATAAATGTAGCTGTAGATATCAAAAAATATTGCACTGTTCGGTGTGTAATGTGTGATGTGCATTCCAATAAGAGTAGCTAAGACTGTTTGCCTAAGTTGCCTATCAAGTATAGAGGAAGTACTTGACCAATTGCTGGCAACAAAACCACTCTAGCTTCTACATTTATTGTTATTCAACTAATCTTGATGTTGTGGTAGGACACAGGGTGTTCAGGTCACTCTCCACAGTTACCTCTGTAGAACTTGTTGGAATTATTGAGATTGCAGCCCTGGCCTAGTCTGTGGAGATTGCTCAAATAAGCAATTGAGGATGAAGGAGACAGTTCACTCTTACCCATTAACTAGAAACATTAAGGGCACAGCACACTCACGTTCTTTATTACTTTTATTTTCCATTTTTATTTCCTAGTCTGTGCTTCAATAGTTTTGTTGTTTTGTTTCAGCTTGTATCTAGCAGAGGTGGTACTTTCCAAGTGCCCTTTCATTCTCTTGACTGGCTCCACAATATTTTAGCTTCTATTTCTCATAACTGTAAGCAATACAGTTAGTTCGCTTCTCATTTATATTTTACTTCCTTTTTTACCTTTTTTCTGATGCCTTGCTCATTCCAGTTCTTAGTCTTGAAAAACTTTAGCTCAAAATCCCTAAATTACACTTTCCTCCAATTAGTGCCCTTTTTAGGCAGGACTTCAAGGTTTTGATTTGATACAGAAACTTCAAAGCTTAGCTATGACGAACATTAGAATACACGTTCAATTCATCTAGTCTTAGAGCCCTTTCTAAAGTTGATCACATTGTGCTCCACAAACAAACCTTAACAAATACAAAACAATTTAAGTAAGTTCTACCACCTATTTAGATTGTACTCGAATAATGCTTGTAATCATTCATTAAGAAGAAAAAACACACAGAAAGTGCACTAAAAATTTAGATACAAAACAATGTTCCTCTGAATGAACAGTGGGCCTCTAAAAATTTTAAAGAAATAAGCGGTTCTTATTTCAGATAAAAATAATATGAAAATTTACCAGAAATTCTAATATACAGTTTAGGCAAATCTGAAAGGAATGTTCACAGCTGTTTGTGTTTATGTTAAAAAATCTGAGCTATCTCAACTAATCTAGCAATTTGCCTTAGGAACAAGACTAAAGCGACCACAAGCCAAGTGGTAGGCAACAAGAGTTTTAAAAGATCAAAGCAGGTGTTAAATGAAATAATCAACTAAGCAAAGACTTGGTCCTCTGGAAAGATAATCAAGGTTAACCGTCTCTAGACAAATTAGCCAAAAAGGTATAAAAGACCCATATTATTAAAAAAGAAGATAAATACAAGGAGTACAAGTAAGATGGTGTTTTATGGAAATGCTGTAAAGCCATTACCTTCATGGTAACTTTAAAACTAAAGTGAAATATCAAGCAATACACATATGTCAATGCAGCAGATGTTACCTCAGCAGATGTTTCATGGGGAGGCAGAAGGAGGAAAGGAGAATTTCCCAATTTGGTTTTCCTGGTGAACCCAATGTTTAGCCAAACACAACAGGTTTAATACTCATCATTGCGAATTTGCCCTTATGTACTCCCTGCTTCCCAAATACCTGTAAATCTATCAAATAGAGAAAATTCCAAGAACGGCAGGTCCCTTTGAAATTTTCGAATTCTCCAGCTGGCACTAGGACCATGTATTTTCCATGGTAACTTCTGAAGAGCAAGCTCATTTAAAGCCAGCCTCATGGCTTTCTGATTTCTTGATCTCTTAGTTGCATGCTGAGCTTCAAAATATCAGAGCTGAAAGCCTCCTTATGTAATTTCTCACAATGTGGTCCAAGAATCCCCTTGAGTTAGAATTTTCTGGGATGCCTATTTTAAAATGGGCATGTCATGTTCTCTGAAGACAGAGCCCTTAAATGTGTTTCATATAAGTTTAAAAAATAACTGTTTTGTATATCCTGTAAAATGATTTCTACCACTCTTTTTCAGTCTTTCTTTTTTTATTACATATATATTACATAACATATTATAGAAAGAGACATTGCTAATAAAAATATTTTTAAATCTGATTAATAAGTAACAGAAAAATGCAAGTTTATGAATCCTAAAATAGATCATGAGGTATATTTGTTATTTAAATTATTATTTTAAGTTCTTTTTTAAAGTCTTTTTCTTTTCATCATTCAGAAAGGATTTCACAACGTTAAACTCTAACCATCAGGTTGTGAAACTCTAGCTGTTCCTGTTCCTAAACATTTGGGTTTTTCTGCCATAATTATTTTATGTACTTGGACAAGCACAGTAGCCACATTTTTTTTTCCTCATTGACACATTAAGCGCTGTTTTGAAATTTTTAGGAGAAGTTTTAGTATCTTTAAAAGGAATAAACTGTTTAAGACTGTGACTAACTTTTGAATTAAGTCAAGTGCTTTTGTTTATTTTCATAGGCCTATATGTATAGTGGATTCAATACTACTCATAGACATGTATAATATTTATTTGTGTTGTCTCCAACTGTACTTTCCACCCTCCAAACAATTATATTTTACAAAAATATTAACTAATGTAGACTAATTTGTCATTTATCTTTTTTGAGATTCTCTTTAAACTATTTTTGAATTCTAAATTCATAGAGATATTTTGATTTTTTTTCAAAAATGACATGGTTTCATCTTTCAATTTTAGGTGACCTACTATTAGTCAGTATTCATATTGCTGTAATAAAAATACCCTTTAAAGTGTATCTTACTGGAAGGAGAGGGGAAGCTGGAGAGATAGCTCAATAGGAAATATACTGACTTCTTTTCCACAGGACTTAAGTTCAATTTCCAGCACACATATTACTCATTACTGTCTGTGTTCAAGTTTCAGAGGGTCTGACCCCCTGCACACATATGAACACAGAGCACCAATGAATATAAAAGTAAATAAAGTGATTAACATTACTTTTGGCTCACAGGTCACAGGTATATCTAATTGATTATGGAAAACAAAAGACAGTAGGAACTAAAAGTGGCTGAATATACAGAATCTGCAGTTAATAACAGTAATGAACAGTTGTGCTTACTTTGTTTGCTCCATTTCATGTAGTAGAGCCATTGACAGTGGATGGGGTCTTTTTATCTCAATTAAGCTAAGTAAAATAATACGCTACAGTGTCACTTCTCATATAATATTGATCAAGTTGAAATTTTTGAATAACCATCATAACTTAATCCCTTTTCAATCTGACATTACAAAACATTACCACAAACCATTCTATTCCAGAATTGGTTCCCATAATATGGGAACCCCATCATAAAATGTAAATTGATTTAAGATACCAGTGAAAATCTTCATAATCATGAACAATTCCAATGATTTAAAAATCCAAATTTTCAAATATAAGTTTATGTGAATTAAAAAGTTTTATAATTCCAACATGTAATTTTATAGTAAGCATTCTTTCATTTTAAATAATGTTTTATTATTATACCTTATGTGTATGATGTGTCTTCTTATTTGTCTGTGCACCACATTCATGCCTGTAAGTTAATATCCATTTTTCTGGCCTGTAAAGGCGAAAAGAGGGCATGAGCTTCCCTGCAACTAGACTTAAAGTGGTTGTAAACCATCATTTGGTTACTGAGAAATGAACCCTGCCCCTGTGGATGAGTAGCTAGTGTTCTTAACTGCTGAGCCATCACTTCATCACCACAGTAAACATTCTCATCCCTCCCACACACACACACACACACACACACAAAATCAATGAATAGCAGTGACTGACTATTCAAAGCAATATTGAAATCCACGAAGAAAAATACCAAATGCTACAGCTTCATATCCAACACCAGAGCTTCATAGTGGAATTGAGTGGTCTAGGCAGGCCTGCAGTAAACACAGTTCCGCATCTCTGTTGTTCAAAGCACATAAAACCTTCCTCTTGTGTTAGTTCCACTCTATTCGTGCAACATTCCTTGTTATACATCCCATGACTGTAGCATCTGCAAAATTTTGTGTTCTCCATTGTACCGTAGGCTTTGTCACTTCTTTGTGTAACGGCCACCAAGGTTCTTCTGCATTGGCTCCTATCCTGCCCTATATTACCTTCCTTTTGCAATTATCTGCAAACATGGAAAACATCTCATGCCACTCCAAATTTCATATATTTCATGCCTCCAAAACCAGTATTCTCATAGTCAATGCTATGTTATTCTGCAACCAAGTTAGGATATAGACCAACAACCTTGCACTATAACAATACCAGGATCTGTTTGCCTTCCAGCATGACCTTTATGAAACACTTTCATAGGTGATTATGTTTGAGCCAGAAACATCTTCAGCTTAACTTTCATGAGTATATTTTTCTTTTTTGAAATTAAATATCATCTATCTCATATGCCCCTTCCCTTTTCTCATTCCAACTACTCCCCTGCCTCTGTGCTCTCCCTTTCAACTTTATGTTTCCTTTCTCTTTAATTGGTATTATCATATATATTATAAATATATAAATACAATCTGTTCAATCCCCTTAGTGCTACTTTTATTTATGAATGATTTCAGGGCTAATCCCTTGTCATGGGATAACCAATTAAGAAGCTCAGAGCTGGAGAAATGATTGATCCCACTCAGACCATTCCCGGTCTGCTTGGATCTTTCTCTATGGTGAGGACTGTGTAAATTCTCATTTCTATGTTGCCATGCCTGTTGGTAATGAACTTGTTTGAGCCCTGTTTTAGACAGCTAAGTTATTAAAACATCATGGATGAAACTTAGCTGTTTCTAGCAAACACAAGTTCACAGAGGATTTCCTGATCATTTGACTTTTACAAAGTATTGGTCCCTCTTTCATAATGTTCTCTAAGAATTACATGTGGGATTTGTATTGGAGATATATCTATTATCACTAAGTACCCATGATCAGTTGATCTCTGCATCTTGGCACTTGGTGGGTTTTTTTGTTTGTTTGTTTGTTTTGTTTTGTTTTTGTAGATAGTTTCTGAGTGCTATAAAAAGATGCTTCTTTGATGATGAGTAGAGCTCCTTTTCTCAATAGATATTTTGCCATGTTAGACATTGTCATGGATCATTGATATCACAGTTGGGTATGACTACTGGTTGCTTCCATGTGTTGGAAGCTTACACGGTAGCTTCCAGCCCTATGAAAATCAACCCTCTGGGAAGACGCCTTCACCTCAGATCCAGTTTGGATCTCCTGAGCCTTGTATCTTAAGTACAGAATGCTTTCGTCAATAGTTTACTTTCAGCCTCTCTGATGCAACCAAGGGTAACCGCAGTAGGCTTTCATGTTCTCAACAGAACTGGGCCTTTCCATGAGGTAACCTGTGATGAGTCTTGTCCTCAGTATACATTTCCTAGTCTCCCATTTCAGAGTCAGAGGTTTGTTTGTTTTTTTTCTTCACAGGTTCTCATAACCATAAAAATGACTGTTCCTTCCTCAGCCCGTAAATGGGTGTCACCCTGCTTTGAAATGCCTTCTACCAAATAGATTAGTTCATTGATTTTAGATTCAATTACAGTCTAATAATTTAGACATGCAAATAGCGATGCAACCAAATTCTTGGCCAAACTACTGCAGAAATAGCCACATTCCTTTTTTTGATAGTATCCTTTTGCCTCTCTAAAGCCTCATTACCAAGGCTTCTACTCTAGATTTTCTTCAGTATTCTGGTCTTCTAAGCTGTCAAAAAGTTTGCCCATTTTACTTCTAACAAATTTTGGCTTTTCTAGTCTGAAGTAACAAAACAGTTCCAAAGGTCTAGAAGTACAAAGCCAGATTCATCACATTAATGGTCACACCTCCCAGTACCACAAATTTTTCTGTCCTGGTTTCTTTCCTGATAAAATGACCTGAAGTTGTGTTTTTGTAAATGTTGTTTTGTTTTATTTTGTTTTGCTTTTTTGTTAGCTTTTTTGTTCTTTTGCAGTGCAAGGGTAGATACAATCCATCATGACAGAGAACTCAGAACACCAGGAGTCTGAAGCACCTGACCACACTGATCCCACAGACAGTTAGAAGAGAGCAATCAACTTCTATGCTCAATCCCATTTCCTCTTTTTATGTAATAATGATTCAATCCACAGTGATGGGATGCTCCAACTTCAGTCAATGCTATTGTTCACATGAATGCTCAGAAGTCCATTTCACAGGTGACCCTAAATCTCATCAAGTTGTCAAATGAGATTATCACACTCATAAAACAAGATTTTTAAATGCAAAATATGTAGTGGATAGATTCTCTCTGATTCATGTTTTTAAAAAAAAAAAAGGAAAGAAAGAAAAGAAGAATGAAATTGAAGGCTAAGAGACTAATGTTTCTTTCCTGGTACAAAGGAGGCTCAGTATAGTGTTAGAACTCTGCCATCAGAGTTACTCATTGTGTGACTATTTTAACTCTCGTCTTTGAACTTTCCAGGCAAAATAGTCTTCAGATTAGAATTTACTTCCACATCTCATTTTCTGATCCTCATTCTTATCTAACCCACACTGATTCACATTCAGGGCAAAAGTATCTCAGTGGCCTCAGTCAAGAGTGGTGATGTCTGGAATGTCTCCTATCACTTAACACAATTTTGAATCGTGTCCAAAAAAATGTTCTGGTTGCCTTCTCATCGTCATTGTTCTTAACCATAGTGAAATGATGAGGGACTTGACCTGCTTTTCTCATCTGTAAAATGAAGAAGTAGGAAGAGATCAGCATTAAACCTCCCTAAATTAAAAATAAACACACACACCACACACACACACACACACACACACACACACACAC
>NW_022196905.1:240625079-240639293 GCF_008632895.1 Mastomys coucha
ACACATACACACACATACACACACACATACACACACACACATACACACACACATACACACACACACACCCACAGAGAGGCGGGGAGAGGAGAGAGAGGAGAGAGGAGAGATTCCTCTCATTTCAAAATAGCTTATCCATAATTACACAGTGTATGATACATTCTTGCCTTATTCAGTCACTGTAAGTGTGCAGGGCTGAGTATTATTAAAAGTAAAGGACATTCTATGAAAGCTACTCTAAGTATTTAAGTCCCTGCAATCCATAAAAATGTATCTTATCTCCTTATTGCAGTATGCCAAAGGATTTCCATTTTTAAAAACTTCAGTCTGACACCTTCATTAACCACGCAGATGTGTTGTTTGATGTGTGATTCTCTGCTAAGACATCCTAGCATCCAACTGAGTAGGGAAGATAGATTGAGAGTGAGTCCAATGAATGCATTTTATTAATGATTGCTGCCTGGTTTGTATACACATCTCAGCTCATATCCTGAGAAATTCTTTTTCACTCAATCCATTTCTATTACAGCCATGTATTATGTTACCACTTCATTATCTGCTGAAAGACCAATTCAAAGTGTGGTTTAACATGCTGAGCATTTGGACAGCAAAGAACAAATCTTTTTTTCTAGCAGGAAATTCCTGGGAGGTCTCAGACCACTTTCTTTTTATCAATGACAAGTTGCTTTTCATATTTGAGAATGTGGAGATCAATACAAACTTAGCTATCAAAATGATTTGATAGCAGAAACTCTCTAATATTGTGGCATGAAAAAATACCCAATACCTTTTTGTCTCATGCTACAAACATTCCAGTAATTTTCAAGTGTCCCCACAGGAATCATCTTTTAAGGTCCCGGGGAAAATACAGGCAGGAAAAAAAAAACTAAAAAAAAAAAAAAAAAAAAAAAAAAAAAAAAAAAAAAAAAAAAAAAAAAAAAAAAAACCCTACTTTATTTTTTATGCCCAAGTTCTACATCATATCAACTCAGAGCTTCAAATATTAGTATCTAGGCTTTATTAATCAAATCCCTAAGTGTTGGGAAATTGTTTTGTGTACTGTGTATTCAGATGCTTATTACTGTGCTGAGTCTTGACTTTGGCATAGTCAAACCTCTCCTATTACAGTGTTGTATAAAAACTGTTTTCCATCACCTCTGATGGGTGTATAAAGAGTTGATCACCTAATACCTGGGCAGGAGAGGAGGTAGGATTTCTGATCTCAGATAGGGTCTCCCTTGGGGACTGGAGAAAAGAAAGGAAAGGAGGGGAGATTCTCCATGAGCAGTTGCCATAATAAGCAGGTGGCCAGGGGAGTCACCAGGAGAACACCTAAAGAATAGGAACAGTGCCACGGACCGGGGTTTCTTACGGGGTCCCTTGTTCTGCGGGACGATGGGTTCTAGCCAGGTGTGCACGGGATTCGGCTTTGACAAACAGACTTGACACGAGTGGTGTAAGGTCTGAGCATATTTCTCAAAAATGGCATGAGACTTTTACAATCATTGCAAAAGAGAGAAATGAAAAATCTGGCAGCTCAGTAGTAGAGGTACATCTGAAGCCGTCTAAAACACACTGGATCTAAAACATCAGCCATCTCCTCTGGACTGGCCCGGCATCCCAGGGCTCTGAGCATGTTCTGGCTGCATGGGCCCGGCCAGAGTCCCGGGGGGGTGGGGGGGAGCTGCGGGTGTGCCAGCCAGAAGGGTAGAGGCTCAAATCCTCTATGCTGAATGCTCAAATCTCGCATGCTCACTCTTGAATCTCAACTGATGCTGCACCCCCAGGGCCCAAGTGCTCTGGGCCCGGGGGTGGGGTGGGGTGGGGGTGGGGCTATGGACTGCATGAATCTAAGTCCTAGTCCACCTAAATTCTGGTTCTAGTCCGAGTGCGAGCGAGTCCGAAAGCTGAATGTAGACTACTGAATCTAGAATGTTGAATGCTGCAGACTGTCTCTCACACACACCCTCTTGGCTCAAGGTCCAGCCCATCCTAGGTAAAACGCCCACTATGCTAATCTTTTGGGGATGTAGAGACCAGTCTCTCGCCAATTCCTAGGAGTGGTTCAGCTGTAGTACTTGACTGAGAATGAGGATTTTACTTGACCTTGCCCTGAGATAAGTCTCTCATTTTGTGAGCTTCAATGCCCTACCCACAATGCTGGAGGCAATTAGTTTGGATGGCTTAACATTCCAAGCCAGGGTTTGACTAGGACATTGGAACATTGGTGAAGGTCAGAGAGCAATGTCTGAATTTTCTTTTTCTAGCTGTTAAGAAATGATATCTTGGTGGGCCCCTAGCACACAAGTACGAGGACATATCTGAGCTACCTCTGAGTTTGGGGTGCCAGGCGACAATGCAGAAGCAGGAGACTGACTTTCCTTGAAGTTTACGCCTCAAATACCGCCATCATGCAAAGTGTGCATGGCAGAACAGACAGGGAAAGACTAAATTGGCAAGTAATAGGGAACCTGGCTGGGTAGTAGGCAGCCAGCCATAGACATTTACAATAGCATTGGAAGAGATGACTATCTGAAGTTTTTCAATAAATACATCTGTGTTTTTATTTGATTTCTAGAGCATGTGAAGAAAAGTCAGAATTCCATACCTAGGAATGCAAGAGATAATTCCACTGTCTTTATCAGATGTTTAAAAAATTAACATAATAGTCTTCATTATGAACTTTACATTCTCCATAGTTTTTAAATTCTTCCAAGAATATTGCCGGGCTGGGCAGTGGTGGCGCATGCCTTTAATCCCAACACTTGAGAGGCAGAGTCAGGTGGATTTCTGAGTTCGAGGCCAGCCTGGTCTACAGAGTGAGTTCCATGACAGCCAGGGCTACACAGAGAAACCCTGTCTTGAAACAAAAAAAAAAAAAAACAAAACAAAAAGAATATTGATAATATTTAACAGGTGACATTTCTTAGAAATTTTAACAAACTATTTTATTGTATTTTTTCAGCCAGATAAGATGCCATGTATGATTGAAAGATGAATTCTAGTAATAAAATATGAGAATAAGTGAAATGAAATCAACATTATCTAACAGGAGTAGTTTTATATTTAGTCCTCAATGAGGTTCTCTCTGTCTCCTCCCCCCGCCCCCCGGGCGTGTGTGTGTGAATGTTGATTTTCTAAGTATAAATGCTTCTGTCAATACACATGAAGGTGTGGACAGCCAAGGGAGTCAATTTTATCATAAACAAGGGCAAACTTCCATTTTAAAGCAGATTCTTTCAAAAACAATATAAAGGGTAATACAGCAAAGAAGTGTAATGAAAGCACATTCTAAAAGTTATATTTTGTTTGTTTGTTTATGATATTTTTCTTTATCAGATAATATGTAGCTCAAGTTAACAAACTCACAGTTTTCTTCTCTAGCTCCCCATGTGCTAAGATTGAAGGATATAATCACTATGCCTGGCTCCTGAGAAGTTACTCTTTCTTAGTGGAGGAAAAAATGTCTTGTTTCCAGTCAACATGGTCAAGATAGAAAATTCTGATTGGAATATAGGAATTCAATGATACTGAATGAAATGTGCCCAGGTATGTGGAAATTACATGACCTGAAGATGGACTCTCCTATTCACTACATTTTAGGAAACCCAGGAAATTAAAATGCCAATGATAATACTTAAAATTCAGTGTCATAGTTGATCTTTCATGCTACAGATTATGTTAGGGGTAACTCAAGATGAAGACACACACACACACACACACACACACACGCACACACACGCACACACACATATAAAGGATAGGTATCAGATAAGATAAAGTACCCAGACATACCTCATAAAAGAAAGCATGCGCAGATGCTACTATATTTTGAAAAAAATATCTTTTCATGATTATAGCTCACCTTTTTATCTATGCCATATTGCTTTGTGAAGTAATATGAGGTCTGGTTCTTCAGCCACTAGAATTAGACATTGGCATATTCAGCTTCATGAACAGAAATATGTGAAATCAAGGTACCTGGGGGAAGAAGGAAGAAAACAATTGATTTAACAGCTGCCATTGCAACGATAAGTCTCATGGACTTTAAGGAAGTTGCTTTTTTACAAATGAAAAAACTAAGAGTTCAGAATCATAATGCCATTTATCCAAGCCAAGTTGACTTAAGGTTCAGAGTTAAGGATGTGGGGTTCTCCCAGCAAGTTAGAAATTTTAGAACAAGAATAATAATAGCAGTCAATGTGTGTGTTTTTTTTAAACACAGATCTGACAAAAAAAAACACAGATAAATTATTCTTTATGATATAAAAGTAGATTATTATGATATAACAATAGATTTGTTAAAATTGGTGTACTATAATATAACAAAAAGCAAACTCCAGGGTGAGCCAGGGCTTTTAAATAATGTATCAATATTGATTCATCAACTGTAGTAGTTGTAAAAAGCAGATGCATGATGTAAATGATAAAAGGAACTTGAAAGTAGGAAGGTAAAGTACTTAACGCTTGCATTTTACAAATAATTTCTTCATAAACCCACAACAATTCTAAAAATAAAAATTAGAAACTCTTACTAAGACCATAAATTTGGATTGTACATTTTAAACTTCAGACTTTCTTTAAAAGAAATCCAGACTAACTGTTCTAGAAATAGTTAATCTCATTTTGGTGCTTGTACCTTGCCTTTGATCATTCAGTACCCAAATAAAAGACACACAACACATATTTATAATAAGCTCTAATCAACACTAAAGCTGGGCAGATATTTACCCTGCAGGATATTAGAATCTATTTCTCCAGTATTAACCCCATTTTATAATTTGCCATGTTTCATCTGGGCAGATCTTAACTATAATTGGCTAGCAACTTGTGGCCATATTTTTATGACTCACCCACAACATGGCAGTTTTCTCCACTTTCTACCTTCTTTTTCCTTGGAGACTGAGGAGTTCCCAATCCCGGGAACCCAAGAACCCCACCTATCTCTCTTCTGTCCAGGTATTGACTGTAGGTATCTTTATTCACCAATCAGGGGAAACTTGGGGTGCGGGCAAAACATTACATGGCCTCAGTTGGGTATGTCACATAAGTACATGCAAAGTCTCTCATCACTGGGGGGAAGGCAGGCCTTGAGGGCCAGTATTTGTCATTACAATACAAGCAAAAGACCAAACCTCAACAACTAATGAAACTTCTATCTTAGGGATGTCACACATAAGAAAAGTTTGATGTGTTAGATAGGATATTGATATCAAAGAAATGGCAGAATGTAAAAGCAATGAGTCTCTTAGATATCTTTGTGTAAGAATGTTATTTATATGCTATAGGCTACCTCATCCTGTATGTTGAGATTTCCCATTGACTAGATGGTATCTGACAAAGGTATCTCTGCATTATATTTCTTCACCTATGAGTTTCCAGATGTGTTCATTATGGGGTATTTAATGTGTCTTCAGCATTCTTGGACTCCTGCAGTCTAGATAATCATGGGTCTTTATTCTGCTTTTTTTTTTTTTCTGAAGACACCAAGATTGATTCAAAAGGATAAACAGGGCTTCCCTAAGCTGGGACATTGAGGGCTCTGAGAGAATAGGGAATCATGGGGAAAAGAGATCTTCTGACAGAAGAACTGAGAGAAGTAATTACGAATGAAAGGGCGTAGAAACAAAAAAGGGAAGAAGTGAATACAGAAAGATAAAAAGAAGTGGATGCCTCTTCCTGATACTAAAAGATTCATGTAGGATAAGAGAGATGGTTTACCTTTTAAGAGCATTGTCTGATCTTGCAGAGGACTCAGCTTTGATCCTCAGAACACAAAATATGATTCAGAAGTATCAGTTCTGGGGAATATTGCCCCCTCTCCTAGGCCTCTATCCAAAAGGACACACATACATATAGGCAAAACAGCCTTAAACCTCAGAATAAAATAAAATACTTTCTCTGAGATTTCCAAGTATGGAATTTCCAAGTTCATGTTCTTTTTCTGGCCACACAGACAGCATTAGTGAGAAAAAAGTTAATAAAGTTATCAAAATAAATGGAGACAGGTAAGACAGAGATATAATGAGGGAAAGGAGAAAGAAATGAGACCATTTTGACAGTCTGAGATTTTAAGATTACAGTAGCCAGTATAGTTCCCTTGTCAGTTCCTTTCTGGGTGTGATCTCCTAACCTTGGATCAGCATTTAGTTCCTGGCACATCAAGCCAGTACCTGGTTCATCCCAGGACTCTGCAATCAGATAGTTTCCTGCTTCTGTTTCCAACAAATAGAAGACATAGTGTCATGACACTGACTGTGAAGACGTATTATGAAGAAATTACAACATATAAAGGCTGAATTAAATAAAGCATATTATAACATAGGAAGTAAAACTCAAAGGTAATCAAAAAACAAACACGGAATGCTTTGGCAAAATAATGTTTTTAAATCATTGTGTGGCATTAAAAATTTATTAGCCTTCTAGTAGAATATTCAATTAAAGAATATTTCACAAAAATACAACTCAAAAACCCGTTATGGTAAAGAAATTTAGTGGAGAAGTAAAACTAGTAGGCTGATCCTGGGGGGCTACCACAGCTCATGTTAAATGCAATTTTTTTTTTCATAAAAGTGTAACATTTTAATTTGTTTTTTTTCAATGAATTAATTTATTAATTTATTCTTCTCCCATACATTACATCTGGACAACAGTTTTCCTTCCCTCCTTTCATCCCTGGTCCTCTGCTCTATCTCTCCTCTCCCTCACATCCACTGGTCATTTATTTCTCCTCAGGAAAGAGCAAGTCTCCCAGGGATATCAACCAATCATGGCTTAACAAGTTACAATAGGACTAGACATATATCTTCATAGCAAGGCTGAATGAAGCTATTTAGTAGGAAAGACATCCCAAAAGTAGCCAAACAAGTCAGAGATACCCCCCTCTCCACTACTGAGAGTCTGTCAAAACAAACAAACAAACAAACAAACAAATAAAACCCTATACAACCATTAAAATATATACAGAAGACCTAGGTCAGACAAATACCTGCTTCTTGATTGTCACTTCAGTCTCTGTGAGCCCCTAAGAGGCCAAGTTACTTGATACTGTAGGCCATGGTCTTGTGTTGTCCTTGACTGCATTGGCTCCTACAGTTCTTCCTTCCCTTCTTCCATAAGATTCCTTGAGTTCCACCTAACATTTGGCTGTGCATCTCTGTATCTACTCATATCAGCTGCTGGATAAAGCCTTTCTCATTTTATTTCTTGAATTGCCAGGAAGCTGGAGAGATAGCTCAATGGTGCCAAAAACTTGATGCTTTCCTAGAGGATCTGAGTCCAGTTTCCAGAACCTCCTCACAACTGCTATAATTTTAGCTCCAGGGAATTTAGCAGCTCCTTTTGGCCTGCATAGACACTAGTTTACAACAGCATATTAATGAAGATTGACACATGCACACCAGAAAATCAATTATAAGGTTCCTAGTGATATACTGCTACCTTCTTAGACCAGTGCCATTAACAGTCATCATCAGAGAGGCTTCCTGCAACCACTGATGACATCAAGCTCTGAGATCAACAGCCAGACATTCATGAAGAGACAGTCTAAATTAGAGATCTCCATTGGGTTACCC
Source organism: Mastomys coucha (assembly GCF_008632895.1). Classification (NCBI taxonomy): domain Eukaryota; kingdom Metazoa; phylum Chordata; class Mammalia; order Rodentia; family Muridae; genus Mastomys; species Mastomys coucha. The sequence goes on from NW_022196905.1 coordinate 240,632,654, forward strand.
TGTTGAAGGTCATAGAGCTCTGTGGAAGAGTGGAAGGTAATATTTTAGTTGTCAGGAATTCAGGAGGATAAACATGGGCCACTAAATGATCTATGCAGGGATTGCTAATTTGGGTTCAGCTCAATGAAACTGAAGTGGCAAGTGTGGAGGCTACAAGCATCTGCCCCAGGTCCTCTGCATGTTACTGCTGTTAGCTTGATGGTCTTCTGTAAGAATCCTAACCGTGGTGTTGGGTATTTCTCTAACACTTTTGCATGCTCTTGTGACACTATAATTCCTATTGGGTTGCCTTGACAATCCTCAATACGAGAGCTTTTGCCTTGTTCTGGTATTTTGTTTTGTCACATTTAGCTGTTGTCTCTTGAAGTTCTGATGTTCTCTGAAGGGAAATGAGGGTTGAGGGCCTGGGAGGAATGGAGGGAAGTAAAACTATGCTTGGGATGTATTGTATGAGAGAAGAATGTATTATCAACTTTAAAAATATAAAAGAATAAATTGCTTGGCTTGTGGATGTTTTAATTATTTTGATTTTGCATACTGTTAGCTCAAAATTAAAAAAGGACAAGGAACGTGTTCATCAACAAGTATACAGATTCTTATCTTTGATAGGTTTAAGCTGAATTATAACCAGTTCCTTATTTACTGTACTTTTGTAGATGGTAAAGATAGATCCTGGCTGGGGAAAGATTTCCTACTCAATCACAGTCTCCGTCTTGTGGAAAGGACACACATTTTCTGAGCATATGCTGTCTTGAGGAATTTCTAACATTTCTATCAGTTTCCATCTCCTTGTACAGTTTTCCTTACAGTTACAAAATTTCTAAACTCTGTTCAGTGTGAAGAGGGAGAGGAGAAGAAGCAGGAACAGACGAAAATCAAAAGAGAGGGAAGAGGAAAGGGAAGAAGGCAGAAGAGACGATAGGGGAGTAAAGAAGGGAGAGGAAGAGGAGAAGGAAGATAGGAAATTAAAAAATAAAGTTTTGATAAGTATCGTGGTTTATTTGCACGAAGTATCCCTCTACATTTCATAAATAAAATGGAAAACATATGGGTATTACACACTAACTTTATGAATGCCAATCAAGTAACCAATTTGTGTTTTATCTGGGATATCTAAGAGGAACTTTATTAAGCATATTAATGATGAAATTTTCTATACACAGAATGCATTTAGATAGTATTTGTCAATCAAATGATTAACCGTTTCTTGTTGGGTCTGCTGTGTTTGAAACATTTCTCTAGCTTGAGGAAACCTATGAATATGTGTTCAGCACATCCTAGTGGTGAATTCAGATATGAAGCCACTCATTATAAGACCACACTGAGATACAGTACGAAGTACACCTATGGTAGACAGGATCAGGGAATAATCATTCTAGATAGAGAGAAGGTAAATTTGCTAGATATTATCACTTCTGTAGGTTAGCAGAGCAAATGAAAGTTCGTCATTGGACACTAAATAAGGATGGAATAAGTAAGGGATGTGTGTGTTCTTTAGACAAGGTTTGGCAAACTGTGTTCACACAAATAGAAGATTTTTACGTAGTGAAAGTGCAGGCTGGTAATACTGGTTTCAAACACAGAGGCCTGCTAAAGTTCAGTGATGTTTCCTTGTAGATATTTAGCCACTTTATCTTGTACAGCATAGGGAGCCAAAACTTAGAACTGAGTTAGTGATAGATGCAGCTCACTCGGATAGTACTTGTCTATAGCATGACTGAGACTCTGACTATGATAGCTAACACAAAGAAGAACAGCTTTGAGTGTTTCATCCTTAATTTTAGAAGATTATATAATAGCAAGAGGGAGTATCTGACATGGGTTGTTGCATACATTGACCAAATATTGCACAAATGCATGAATGTTTAACAGATCAGACACCAAACAGTCATGGATGGACAAACTCAAAGTAGGTGTAATTAATGTGAGAAGAGAGGAGAAAGAAGAAAAGGAATGAAAAAGAGATATGAAAGAAAGAATCAGGAAATCTTGGGTGAAAAGAGAAATAATTCTAATCTTTTAAATTTCACATATCAAGCAAACATGTTGAGCAGTTAGAGACTCCTAGTGGACTTAATTTGAATACTACCAAAGAGTTAACATGTGACTGAAGCCCTGAGGGCCAGTAGAAAGAATGGAAACAGGCAACCTCAGAAAATAGGAGGTTGTGGGGACCCTCCAGAATGCACCAGAGACCTGGGAGATGAGAGACTCTTAGGAATCAAAGGGAGGGATCGTAGACTAAATGTCCAACAGTAGGGAGAGGGAACTTACAGAGCCCACCCCCAACAGGAAGACAGGGCATCAAATGAGAGGGGGGTGACATTCCACAGTCACAACTCTGACCCATAATTCTTCCTGTCTGAAGGAATTACAGGGATGGAAATGGAGAGGAGCCTGAGGAAAAGAATGTCCAGAGACAGGCCCAAATGGGATCCAGCTCAAGAGGAAGTCCCAAGGCCTGACACTATTACTGAGGCTATGGAGTGCTCACACAAAGGAACTTAGCATAACCACACTCTGGAAGACCCAACAAGCAGCTGAAAGAGTCAGATGAAGATATTTACACCCAACCAATGGAAAGAAGCAGCTGACCCTTGTTGTTAAATTAGGGAAAGACTGAACAAAGCTGAGGAGAAGAGCGACTCTGTAGGAGGACCAGCAGTCTCAATTATGTATACCCCAGAGATCTCTCAAATACTTGACCACCCACCAGGCAGCATACACCAGCTGATATGAGGCCCCCAACACTTATACAGCAGAGGACTGCGGAGTCTGTGTTCATTCAGCGATGATGCACCTGAACTCCAAGAGACTGGAGGCCCTGAGGAGTTTAGAGGTCAGGTAGAATGGGGGTGGGGAAGAGGTATGGGATGTGGAATAGTCCAAGGATGGATGGGGTGGGCAGGAATAAAATATGGGGTGAAATAAATAAATAAATAAATAAATAAATAAATAAATAAATAAATTTTAAAAAGGAATAAGCTTGTTAAAAAGGTCTCGGTTACAGTAATACTGAAGTAGTCATGAGATATTTAACTGTAAGTATGTCATATGCCAATTTTATTCCTATAAATATACTACAGAGATAATATTTTATATAAGAATAGACATCTATACCCTGTATATCTACACTTTAGTGAAGTCTGCTAAAAGCAACCTCTGCCCTCACTATACAGTTGAATCAGGCAAGGGACAGGGCTACCCATTTTACAGCTAGTCACTTCTAGTGGTTCTCACAGTTATGAAGAGGGCATTGTATAGCATCTGTTTGTAACTGCATAAAAGTAGGTAGAGCTTAAGTAGGTAGAGCTCTTTATTCAAGCCATATTGCATATGCACATCAATGATTTCAATAAAATCACACTTACTTTGTTTTTAATTTAAATCTCTTTTTACATTGTAAAATTTATTTTCTCATGTGAGCATGAATACATAAGAGCCAGTGATACACAAGTATATGCAGAAGGCAGAGGAGAACATTCAGGAGTCAGTTACCTCCTTCCACCATGTGAATACCTGAAATTGAACACAGGTCATCAGGCTTTTCAGCAGTTGTCTTATCTCTCCAAGCCAGCTCCAAGCCCTTCATTCATGTTTGTACATAATAGTCCAAACACTATTAATAAGTACTTAATCCATTGACTATATCATCATGTGTTGACAGGGTATTTAAGACTCTTAGGGGTTTTTTCTCTTTCTTTCTTTCTTTCTTCCTTTTTTTTTTTTTTTTTTGTATTGTAATCACTTCTATTCTGAGCATTCTTTGTTTTTGTGTGTCTATGTGTGTGCTGGTAATGTTTTTCTCTCATATATAAAATAGTTTATAATAATTATGTTTCATTTCAATGACATTACAGATAGACAGCTTTCCAACAAAGGCTGGAAGGAGAGCTTTTTGGTTGAAGAAGGAAGTGCTGATAACATAACCAGCTGCTTTCATACCTAATCCAGAGGTCCTTTTTCCTCCCCCTCAGCAAATCGGAATTCTGCTTCAGACAAATAAAGCATCTTTAAGAATCAGGACAACTTAAGGTTAGATATAGAGGTAGCTTAATCTTCTTTCATTAAACTAAGAATTCCCATTTACTTTATTTCACTTAATAACAATATGCATTTTTTACCATGAATTTTCATCAACTTGTTAGCAAGATGAATCAATTACGTATAAAAATCCCACAACAAGTGGAATAATACCAAAATGTTTTCTTTATTTAAAGAAGTAAATGATTCTTTAAAGAGAAACAATCCAGTTTGTCATGCATTTAAGGACTATACACTTAAGATGTATTTTTTACCCCAGGGATGAAGTTCCAAAATCTGCCTTTAATTTACATTGTGTTGATATTTTTCTTCATTTTTACATTACTGTAAAATTATTCTTCCTCACATTGAATTCTTCTTTACTATTTGTGTTTAGGGAAATTCTTAATTTTACAGAACAGTTACAGAGATGATACAGGCTACTCTTAAGTGTAATTTTTTACTTCCCTTAATTTTAACATTATTTCCTAAAGGGCTATGAAAACTAATATATTAGCTGATGCTTAGACAGTCATGTTAGTAAGGATTTATGGATGGAACTTCTGATATTACTCAAAAACAAAGCCTCAGATCATATTCACTAATTTCCAGGGTCTTACAAAATTTATGTTTCTACTTGTACAATGTTCCCCGAGCCTGAAGTCTAGGAGTTGTTTTGAAGGTGTACCCATTAAGACTGGGCTCCACAACTCCACATTTTGATTAGTTGTAATTTTCTGCAATGGTCTTTTTTTGTGGCAAAGAGAAAGGAGTTGTTGTTGTTGTTGTGAACCCATATGGCATCATCTTCCATACAGAACAGCAGGCAACTGAGGGATTCTGAGAGTGGGAAAATAGTATTCCCTGGAGAATGACACATCAGTTTTATGCCAATACCAAATAATCAGCCTGGAAGACATATGTATAAGAAACAAATACACTTAACATGATATATTTATAGATTTATAAAATTATATGTATATACATAAGAGTATCAAAACAATGAGTAAAGAGGTCATGGATTTGAAATACATAAGGGGGGTAAATTAAAGGGTTTGGAAGGAGGAAAGCAAAGGGAAAATTTAATTATAATTATGAAATAAAAGAGGATAGAAAAACAGAAGACATTAAGATACAATGCTATGTGACAGGTTGTAGATTTTATTTGTGTTTCATTCAGTTTTCTAGTAATGTCTACTTTCTGTTTCAGAATCACATTTGGAGTAAAGTTTGTGTTTTGTGAATGTTTCAGACTATTGAATCCTTTTTTTTATTAGATTTTTTCTTTATTTACATGTCATATGATTTCTTCTTTCCCAGTTTCCCCTCCAAAAAACAAACAAAAAAGCAAACAAACAAACGAAAACAACAAGAACAAACCCATGTTGCCTCCCCGCTCCCATGCTTGCCATCCCACCCTCTCCCACTTATTGGCCCTGGCATTCCTTACTCAACTGCTATGTCTGAATTTTGTCCTCTGAGTAAGACTTGGGGAAGCAACTGATGCTCCTGCTTTACCATCCTTTGGTTTGCCTTTCAGATTTTATATTTGACTCATCTTCTATTTCCAATTATTTTTCAAGTCCATGGCTTAGCCTCCAACAAGATGATATGGAGCTGCAACCCCAATTCTTCCCATGTTAAAGAGGGAAGATAAAGATTTAGTGCTAGACTGTGTTTTCATACAGAGATTATTTCTTAGGAAAGACAAAACAAAACAAAATCCCTGCCTCTTTGAATAAGTTTATTTCATCCAACCTGCCTTGGCTGATCAGTGTTTGACTCCACACTTGGAGTTCTGAGCTACAGGACTCTGTAGGAGAAGAATACTGGTGAAGGTCTATTATTCTTCCCCTTTCATAGAATATGTCAGGTCAGGGCTATTATATGGCACCAACTTCAGTAAAAGACTCAATATTATGAAAAAAAAATTTGTCTCATTTTCACTTTATTTATTTATGAGGGAAAAATCAGAGCATTCTTAATCTTTATTACATTGGGTTTTTAAAATAATTATTCTGTTTATTGAATATTTTTATTAGATATTTGCTTTATTTACATGTCATATGATATCTCCTTTCCCAGTTTCCGCTCCAAAAAAATTAAAATAAAATAAAATAAAAACAAAAACAAAAACAAAAAACAAAACCTGTTCCTCCTCTCGCCCTGCTCACCAACTCACCCTCTCCTGCTTCCTGGCCCTGGCATTCCCCTATACTGGGGCATAGAACCTTCATGGGGCCAATAGCCTCTCCTGACCTTGAAGACCTACTAGGCCATCCTCTGCTATACATATGCTGTTGGAGCCATTAGTCCCACCATGTGTACTCTTTGGTTGGTGGTTTAGTCTCTGGGAGCTCTGAGTGTAGCCCGCGCAGTCGTCTCGCCAGGAAGAAGACACGCAGACACACTAGGTTCCTTCCACAGCGATGTTTACTGCCCTCTCCCAGAGGGAAAAGAGGTAGAGCCCAAAATCCGCACTGCTTATATACACCACAGTGCGCTGTCCACAGCGTGGCGTGTCTGCCCATGATTGGCTGTCCGCTCAAACCCTATGTAACGCCCCGAAATGGGCCGTGACATGGCATCTTTTTCACTCTACGCACATGCGCAAACA
>NW_022196905.1:240643547-240651363 GCF_008632895.1 Mastomys coucha
TACTGCCCTCTCCCAGAGGGAAAAGAGGTCGAGCCCAAAATCCGCACTGCTTATATACACCACAGTGCTGGTGTGTCTGCCCATGATTGGCTGTCCGCTCATTACCCTACATAACGCCCCGAAATGGGCCGTGACATGGCATCTTTTTCACTCTACACACATGCGCAAACAGTTGTTTACTAGGAGTTAACAGCGGAAGTAGGCGCCATCTTGCCATGGCGAATGCTCTCCAGCTTCACGGCTCCCTACATCTGAGGGTACTAGGTAGTTCATATTGTTGTTCGTCCTAAGAGGTTGCAAACCCTTCTGCTCCTTGGGTCCTTTCTCTAGCTCCTTCATTGGGGACCTTGTATTCAGTCAAATGGCATATACCCAGAAGATGTTCCAACATGTAATAATAACACATACTCTACTATGTTCATAGCAGCCTTATTTATAATAGACAGAAATTGAAAACAACCCAGATGTCCATTAACAGAGGAATGAATACAGAAAATGTGGTACATCTACACAATGGAGTACTACTCAGCTATTAAAAACAATGAATTTATGAAATTCTTAGGGAAATAGATGGATCTGGAGAATATCATCCTGAGTGAGGTATCCCAATCACAAAGAACACACATAGTATGCACACTCTGATAAGTGGATATTAGCCCAGAAGATCGAAATACACAAAGTACAATCCAGAAAGCACAAGAAACTCAAGAAGAAGAAAGACCAAAGAGTGGATTCCTCATTCCTTCTTAAAAGGGGGAACAAAATACCCATGGAAGGAGTTGCAGAGACAAACTATGGAGCAGAGACTGAAGGAAGGACAATCCAGAGGCTGCTCTACCTGTGAATCCTTCCCATATTCAATCATCAAATCCAGACACTATTGTGGATGGAGGCAAGTGCTATCTGACAGGAGCCTCATATAGCTGTCTCCTGAGAGGCTCTGACAGTACACGACTAATACAGAAGTAGAGGCTCACAGCCATCCATTGGGCTGTTTACTGAATATTAACAGTTGAAAATATTAAAATCATGTTCTACAAACATCATAGAAATCTTATTGATAATTTTTCTCACTGTACTTGTAAATAACAATTTCATGTTTAACTTCAAAGAGAATTTGCTATTTTAAAATTTGTTTTTTTCTTTTTTTAACCTTTTGTTTTTTTATTTTGTCATATTCTTTAAAATTTATAAAATATAACAATAAAAATGAGTGTTATAAAATTTTGTTTGATATAAGACAATCAATTGAGCAGTCTTATGCAGATGCTTGTCTGTAGCAATATGGAAAATACAGACATTTTCTCAATATAAATTTTAAATAACTACAAACATATTAGCTGTATATTTTATAATACATCACTACAGTATTTTTAAATGAACATAAATAGATAAGGTCTTTTTGTTTATTTGTTTGTTTTGTTTTGTTTTTGGTAGAGCTTAAAATCTTGGCTCTTACTGTGGTACAAACCCAAAATAAGAACAATTTTTAGACATTGGAGACTGTAATAAGGCTGTACTTCAATGACCTTCACATTACCAAAGGATTTTACCTCCATAGTAGTTAAGCTAAGAGCTGACAGTCCTGCTATGCCAAGGAGTGAATTGTAGGCATGATTTTTGGATACAGATTTCCTGCTATGGTCAAAGCTATTTGACTGGATTGATTGACTTCATTTTCAGCCCACAGGGAACAGGTTATATTCATTTAAGAAATGGTGTGTATATTAAAATGGTCTGTCCATGGAGTCATTCACCAACTGTTTCAATGAACAATGGTTCTGCTTAGAGGGTGGCACAGACATTAGGTGAGGGTAAGAATCTGGTTCATTGGCTGTGATGATTTTGGAAAGCATTCATCTCAGAGAAAGAGTAACTTATAAAGTACTCTTCTTCAAACTTGATACAATAGTTACAAATGTCAAGCAAAGCATGCAGTCTCACTCTTTGTTGTTCTCTTACAAGCCACCTCCCAAGTTATTTGTCTACATTTCATTTGACTGTATAAATACATTTGAAATATGTAAGCTGTTCTGAAAACTATATATTATAATGTAAAAACATCAAATAAACAACCCTACTAATAGAGAGCCTGAGATAGGAGAAGCATGATTTCAAGACCTTTATGAGGTACAAACAAGCAGAAAGTGTGTATGGATTGTACAATATTGGACCTATTTCTCCAATTACCAAATTAGAGATACCACCAGATTATAGTCAACAAATTTCCAATATCTCATACTTTTGAATTTGAATTGATTAGGATATGTTGGTAATATTAATTTTCATATTAAGAGATATTAAGAAAAAGTAGTTGTTACTTCCTGTTATTTTTGTTGTTGGATGTGGAATTATTTTTGTGTGAGTTTGTAGAAAGATTGATTTCATGCTTCTACTAGGGTGTAGTTTTGTTCCTTATGTTGTTGTTTTCCATCTATTATCCTTTGTAGGACTGGATTTGTGGAAAGATATTGTATAAATTTGGTTTTGTCATGGAATATCTTGTTTTCTCCATCTATAGTAGTTGAGAGTTTTGCTAGGTATAATAAACTAGGCTGGCATTTGTGTTCCATTAGGGTCTGTATTACATCTGCCTATGATCTTCTAGCTTTCATAGTCTCTGGTGAGAAGTCTGGTGTAATTCTGATAGGCCTGCCTCTATATATTACTTGACCTTTTTCCCTTACTGCTTTTAAAATTCTTTCTTTGTTTAGTGCCTCATAATAGTTTTGACTATTATGTGATGGGAGGAATTTCTTTTCTTGTTCAGTCTTTTTGGAGTTCTGTAGGCTTCCTGTATGTTCATGGACATCTGTTTCTTTAGTTTAGGGAAGTTTTCTTCTATAATTGTTGAAGATATTTACTGGCCCTTTAAGTTGGGAGATTCGTTATCTTCTATATCTATTATCCTTAGATTTTTGTTTTCTCATTGTGTCCTGGATTTCCTGGATGTTTTGGTTATGAACTTTTTGCTTTTTGCATTTTCTTTGACTGTTGTGTCCATGTTTTCTATGGTTATCTTCTGCCCCTGAGATTCTCTCTTCTATCTCTTTTATTTTGTTGGTGATGCTTGCATCTATGATTCCTGATCTCTTTCCTAGGTTTTCTATCACCAGGGTTGTCTCCCTTTGTGATTTCTTTAATGTTTCTATTTCCATTTTTAGATCCTGGATAGTTTTGTTCATTTCTTTCACCTGTATGATTGTGTTTTCTTGTAGTTCTTTAAGGAATTTTTGTGTTTCCTTTTTAAGGGCTTCTAGCTGTTTACCTGTGTTTTCCTATATTCCTTTAAGGGAGTTATTTATTTCCTTCTTAATGTCCTCTATCAACATCACGAGAAGTGATTTTGGATCTGAATCTTTTCCAGTGTGATGGTGTATCCAGGACTTGCTATGGTGGGAGAATTGGGTTCTGATGATGCCAAGTAACCTTGGTTTCTGTTATTTTCTTATACTTGCCACCTGCCATCTGGTTATCTCTAGTGCTACCTGTCCTGGCTAAATCGGAATGGGGCCAGTTCTCCCTGTGATCCTGGTTATGTCAGAACTCCTCTAGTTAAGCTGTCTCTGTGATCCTGTGATTCTTGGATTCTGCGATCCTAGGAGTGTTAGAGCACCTGGGAGTAGAGCTTCCTCTGGGTATTATGGGACTTGCTGCAGAGTTTGTGCCGAAGACCTGCTCAGGGCACTGGCCCAGACAGACTGGAAGCAAGTGACACTGGGCTGGTGGAGTTCTTGCCTGAGTGCTGGTCCCAGATACTCCTGGTGTTGGGACAGTAGTGTCCTCCTCACCTCTGATCCTATGATCCTTGGTGTATTAGAGTGCCTGGGAGTGGAGGTTCCTCTTGCTGTTGTGGAACTGGCTGTAGAATTTGCGCCCAAGGTCTGCTTAAGGCACCAGCCCAGACAGACTGGAAGAAATCCAGATACTCTCACCTTTTTTTTTTTTTATTTAATTGAAAACAGTTTCATACAATACATTCTGACCTTGCTCCCCAAGTCCTCCCAGATCCCTCTACTTCTTCACCCACCTGTCTCCATGATCGTTCTTCCTCTTTCTCCTTAAAAAAAATCAAATAAATAAATAAACAAACAAAACTAAGAATTAAAAAGCTAACACACACAAGAAGCATATAACACACTTACAAATAAAACCTATAAAAACACAAAATTCTAAACAATAATATACAGGTAAAAGATTAGTAAGACCAAAAAATATGCTCAAACACAACAATGATACAAAATACATACAAAAATAACATTGAGTTCAGGTTGTGTTGGTCACCTAGATGTGGCCACAGACCTACCCTTCAGTGAGGTTAATGTACCTATAAGACTTCATTAGAGATAATTATTATTATTTTTTTTTGCAAGCAGGATGTCAGTCAAAGATAGCTGCTGTGTTAGGGATGGGAGCTGATGTCTACTTTCTTCTCTCAGCACTGCAACCTCATCTGGCTTGAACTTGTGCATGCCTTGTGCATACTGCCACAGTCTCTGTGAGTTCACATGTGTATCTGTCCTCTTTTTTCTCATGATTCTGTTTTTTTGGAAACATCCATCTCCTCTGACTCTTCATCTTTCTGCCCTCTCTTCTTCCCAGTTCCATGAACCCCCCCCTCCTTCTCCCTCCCTCTCCCCACCTCTCCCTCCCTCTCCCCCTCCCTTTCTCCCTACCTCTGGATATTGTCCAGTTGTGGCTTTCTGTGTTAGTTCCCAACCTAAAATAATAGGAAGGATGTCCGAGAAGGCACTAATCATAAGGAGTCCGTTTATTGCTATATTCCTCTAGCAGAATAACAGAGTTTGGTTTTTCCACTAGGTCTCATTACCTATCAACTCCAAAAGACATAAACAAAAAACACTTGACATCAATAAAACAAATATTTGTCTTTCGAAAACAATTTCATAAAGTGTGTGTCTATATGTCTCTGTATCTGTGTGTCTATGTGTTATTGTGTCTGTGTACTTGCTTCCAAGATACCACAGCATGAACATGGCGACTGGTGGAAAACTTGGGGGATTGGATTCTCTCCTACCACGTAAGTGCTATGAATCAATCTTAGCCCATCAGACTTGAAAGTAAGTGCCTTTACCTACTGAGCAGCTGTCTTGCTGCCTACTGGTTTGTTTGTTTGTTTGTTGATTTTTACATAAGTGGATATAAATTCCACTTACAAGTGTGAATACAAATGTTTGAAGGACCCAGAATTTTCTTTCTACCCCATATATTCAAGTGTGTTCCCCCACGAACCTTGCATGCTAACAAGCCTTGACTACTTCTGCAAGGGTCTGCTAGGCTGACATGTATTATACATGAGGACTGGTCCCTGGGATCCCTCCTCACCAGCCTTCCTTTCCAGTCCTCACTCCTCAGGAATGCTTCCTTATTAACCCAGGCTTGGAAGCACGATGTGTCTGCTCTAAGTCCCTGAGAATGCTCCTGAAATATGACATCTGCAGTGCTGGGGAAAGCAGGATGTTGTTGTGAGAGATTTAAACATTCAGCAGGATCATAGAAAGTCTGTTATTTCAAGTTGGGCTTGATTATTATTTTTTTAACTGCCAGACTTTCAGACCATACAATAGCAGCTTTCTTCAGATGTAACTCTTTACTTCCTTTTATGGTAAAGTTTAATACTCTGAACATATGGAGGGTCTGGACGTCTGCCAAATGTTTTAAAAGACAAGGTTAAAAATACCACAGCAACGAGTTTTGTTCCTTAATGTATGGCTCCTTTATTCCCAGTCAATGTGGAAGATAAATCAGAACTAGAGTTGGCTGGGGCATTAACTTGATATTTCTGGCAAGCTTTCATGGCATCTCATTTGAGAGAGGGAAAGAGAAGTGGTTGTTCTGAGGTAACATTAAGAGAGTGTAAAAAAAAAAAATTTATAAAAAGCAAAGACCAGAATCGCAGCTTAATTGAAATATCTATAATGTAAATACATGGTCCAATTTCTTACTAGCAAATTGAGGCTTAAAAGATCATCATCACCATGACTGCTGAATTGGTGATTACGTCCTCTGCTCTCTTTCATCTGGATTTGGAATTTATCTCCATTTCCTTAGTCTTCCATCTACTATCTCGACTACATCCCTCCTCATCAGCAGCTTAGTTGTTTTCTGTTTTGTCCCTCCTGTTTCTCACACTGTAGATATGACCCTGTCTGACTCAGTACAGTAGCCAGTCTTACCATACCTCTGGCTCTGCCACATGTCTATAAATATGAGCTTGCTGACCTGCCCTTCTCACCCAAGCCCCTGACATCACAGATCCCATTTGTAGCCAATCTGACAGCTGGGAGGCATCTCACCCACTTCCATGACATGATATTTGCCCTAACATGGTCTGCACGAGGCATGGAGGGTGAATGACTCACAGCATGGTATAAAGAGGTCCCTTTGCATGAACTTCCCAGGTCACTAGGATAATGTTTAATAATTCATGTCTTTTTCTGTTAAGTGCACTTAGCATCCTGCACGGCTTAATATAACTTCCAGTGAGACATGGAACTGCCTGGGCTCAGCTCATTTATGTAGCAGGATATAATTAAAGACAAACAGCTAAAAGAGGAATCAAAAGAACTTTGCTAAGCCTGTCCCTTTTCTCTTAAATGAATAATATACATACATATGTATATATACATACATACATACATACATACATACATATGTAATATATATTACATATATATTACACTGGGCAAACTTGCAGTTCTCTATCAGAAAATCAGGACTATTGAGAAGCCTTCAACTCAAATAAATGGATAGAACTAAAAAATATCATCCTGAGTGAGATAACTCAGATCCAAAAGGACATGCATGGTATGTACTCAATAATAAATGGATTTTTGCACACAAAAAGAGGACAGAATACCCAAGATACAGTCCACAGAATTCAAAAAGGTCAACATGCTGAAGTGCCTAAGTGAGGACACCTCAGTCCCACTTGGGAGAGAGAAGAAAGCAATCACAAGTGGGGAGGGAGGGATCTGGGAGGGAAAGTGGAGTGGAGGGGGAGTTGGGGGAAGAGGGGAACTTGATCTAGTATTGGGTGAGGGAAAAGGACTGAAGCCCTGAGGGCTAGCAGAAAGAAAGAAAACAGGCAACATCAGGAAATAGGAGGTTGGGGGACTCTCCAAAATGCACTAGAGACCTAGGAGGTAAGAGAATCTCAGGAATCAAAGGGAGGGACATGAGATGAAATGCCCAATAGTAGGGAGAGGGAACTTATAGAGCCCACCTCCAGCAGGAAGACAGGACATCAAATGAGGGATGAGGTTGCCACCCCACAGTCATAATTGTTCCTGTCTTAAAGAATTACAGGGATGGAAATGGAGAGGAGTCTGAGGAAAAGAAGGTCCAGCGGCAGGCCCAAAGTGAGATCCAGCTCAAGGGGAGGTCCCAAGGCCTGACACTGTTACTGAGGCTATGGAACTCTCACAGAAAGAGACCTAGCATGACTGCCCTCTGAAAGACTTAACAAGCAGAGGGTAGAGTTAGATGCAGATATTTGCAGCCAACCAATGGACAGAAGCAGCTGACCCCTGTTGAATTAGGGAAGACTGAAAGAAGCTGAGTAGAAGGGCGATCCTGTAGGAGGACCAGCAGTCTCAATAAATCTGAACCCCCCCGCCAAGATCTCAAATACTGGACCACCAAACAGACAGCATATACCAGTTAGTATGAGGTCCCCAACACACATACAGTAGAGGCCTGCTGTGTCTATGTTCATTCAGAGATGATGCACCTAACCCTCAAGAGACTGAAGGCTCCAGGGAATTTAGAGGACAGGGGATTTGGGGGGGGGGGG
>NW_022196905.1:240651396-240652883 GCF_008632895.1 Mastomys coucha
GACAGGAGAGTGGGGAGGAAGTGTGGGATGTGGAGCAGTCAAAGGGTGAATGAGGGGGGCGGGGAATGGAATATGGAGTGTAAAAAATAATTTAATATAAATAAATAAATAAATAAATAAATAAATAAGGAGGAAAAGAAGCCTGCAACTCAAATGGCATAAGGTGTAGGAATTCTAATAACAGACATAACCCCATTATTTGTGTCCATGGGCTGGCTTTTCCTGCTGTGACAAATAATCCTCAAAATTTGATGTTTACAATCCTGATACCTGTACAATGTACATGTTGCCTGTAACTTGCATTCTACTCTGTATTGTCCTCTTTATTTAAAGAGGCAAGATTGGAAAACCATACATATGTATACCTGTTTTATGAATGTATATGCTTTTTATGTGTGTGCATATGGGTATAAATGTGTGCATGTAAGTTGATGTGTATATGAAGTTATGTCTGCTTATGTGTGTAAGTATCCATGTGTATATCAGTTTCTATGTACATTTGTGCATGTATGTATGCTTATGTATGATGTATGTGTGTGTGCTTGTGCACTCCCCCCAGGGGAACACTTTAACATATATATATATACATACACACACACACACACAAAATTGTCCTTTATGTCTCACATGTTAATTTTTGTAATAAGTTCTCTTCATCAAACCTGAATTTACCGATTTGACTAGACTAGACTGTGAATAAACAGCAAAGATCCTCCAGTTTCTGCCATCCCAGAACTGAGATTACAAATCCATGATGTTGTGCACAGATTTTACTTGGGTTCTAGGTATCTGAATTTAAATCTTCATTCTTACACGGCAAGCAGTTTAAGTCAGCACATTCTCCCCAAACCATGATAGGTTTTGATGTCTCAGTTCAAATATGGTTTACGCTGTTTCTGCCCAGTACATATTAGCCCAGGTAAGCCACACTACCAAATGAGATTTCTGTTAGAGCGCTAAAATTATTTCATGGGAAGGGTCACCAAAGAAGGTGTTTATGGTGATAAAAATTTCTACTACTAGATAAAACCATCTAACTGTAAAGCAGAATTCAGTTAGGAGTTTCAGTGGTTTCTAGATATCCTGCTAGCATAAACAAACAAGCAAACAATAATGACCTCTTCATGGGTGCTCTGACACACCCAGAATCAGAGGTAAGCAGGAACCAACATCTGTCCCAACACTGGGAGTAACTGGGACCAGTGGGACCAGGCACACAGGAACTCAGCCAGCCCAGTGACTCCGGTTCCTTACGGTCTGTCTGGGTTAGTGTTCTGAGCAGACCTTGGGCACAAGCTCTGCAGCCAGTCTCACAACACACAGAGAAAGCCACACTCCCAGGTGATCTAACAAGCCCAGGATCACAGGATCCCAGAATTACAGGGTCACAGAGACAGCTTGACTCTAAGGAGTTCTAAGACAACCAGGATCACAGGAAGGACAGGTTCCAGTCAGATTTAGCAAGGGCAGGTAGCACTAGAGTTAAC
>NW_022196905.1:240653759-240656259 GCF_008632895.1 Mastomys coucha
AGGATAATAGATGGAACACATCAACATAAGGAGCAAAACTACACCCTAGAAGAAGCAAGAAGGTAATCATTCAACAAATTCACACAAGCCTAATTCTACCTCTTATAACAAAAACAATAGGAAGTGACAATTACTTTTTCTTAATATATTAATTTGAAAATTAATATTACCAATATATCCTAATCGATTGAAATCCAATAATATGAGGAATTGGAAATTTGTTGATTGTCATCCAATGATCTCTCTAATTTGGTAATTGGAGAAATAGGCCCAACATTGTAAAATCTATATACACTGTCAGCTTGTTTGTTTGTGACAGTGTCTGGCTGTGTCTTGAAATCTTGCTTCTCCTATCTCAGCCTCTCTATTAGTAGTATTGTTTATTTCATGGTTTTACACTATACTATGGTTTTCAGAACAGCTTAGATATTTCAAAATTATTTATATACCCAATTAACTAGGTATATATAGACAATTAACTAGGGAGGTGGCTTGTAAGAGAACATCAAAGTGAGACTGAATGCTTTGCTTGACATTTGTAATTCTTGTATCAAGTTTGAAGAAGAGGACTTTATAAGTTACTCTTTCTCTGAGATGAATGCTTTTCCAAATTATCACAGCTAATGAATCAAATTCTTACCCTCACCTAATGTCTGTGTCACTCTCTAAGTAGAACCATTGTTCATGAAACTTTATGGATAGACCTTCTTAATACCTACACCATTTCTTAAATGAATGTAACCTGTTCTCTGTGGGCTGAGAATGAAGTCACTCACTCAAGTAAAATAACTTTTACCATAGCAGGAAGTCTGTATCCAAAAATTGAGCCTACAATTTATTTCTTGGTGCAGCAGAACTATCAACTCTCAGCTTAACTACAATGGAGGTAAAATCCTTTGGTGATGTGAGGATCATTGAAATACAGCTTTATTACAATGAAACCCAATGTCAAAAAATTGTTCTTATTTTGGACTTATACCACAGTAAGAGCCAAGATTTTAAACTCTACTAAATACAAAACAAACAAAAAGACTTTATATGTTCATGTTCATTTAAGAAAATACTAGTAGTGATGCATTATTTTTAAGTATACAGCTAATATGTTTGGAGTTATTTAAAGTTTATATTGAGAAAAATGTATTTTCACTACTGCTGTAGACGAGCATCTACATAAGACTGTTAAATTGATTGTTGTTTTATATCAAACAACTTTTATAATACTTATTTTTATTGTTATAATATTTTATAAATTTTAAGGAATACGACAAAAAAGATATTGTAGGTATTGAAGGGGGTCTATGGGAGGAGCAGTGGTACAAAACGGGAACAAGATTGTGATTCAATTCTATTTAATTAAAATATGTTTTTAAATGTTAACAAATTCAGATAAATTGAAATCATGTAACTTTTCTCATCATACTGCAATAAAAGTTTAAAAACAAACAAACAAACAAAAAAATAATGACCTCCTCACATATCGTTCTTCTCCAGGTCAGCTGAAGCCCTTGAACAGCTGCCACAGGACAGTATAGAAAGGAAAGACTTGCCAGCAGTGAAATAATAAGACAAGGAACAAAGGGATGGGGAGATACAAAGAAAATTGGATTTTTTTAAAAAATAGATTTTCTTTAAAATGCCATACCCGTGGGCAATACATATTAATTGTATCTTCTGCCAGTTCTCTCCTTATGCCCCACTTTTCTTCCCTCCTCAGTATAGCTCACTTCTATCATTAAGTTCTTTTTAAATTTTTTTTTGTAACACAAGAATTCAGCCAAGGCTTCCTATATGCATAATAGTTGTCAAGTCATCAATTTAGGCAGGAGTAACCTGCCAGGGGCCATTACTCAAAGAAAAGTGACTCTTAGTTTAAAAAAAAATAAAACAGTGACTCTTGGTACCTCCATAGCCATCAGCTGTCAATAGCTCTTTATCTGGTGAGGTTCTTCAGAAGACTCTTCTGCTTCATTTCTAGAGTTTTCCAGTGCACATACTAGTGTTGTTATGAGTTCTTATGTGCAAAAGCCATGCCATGCCCAGAGGAAGGCATTTTGAATACTTTTCCATGGCTTCTGACTTGAACAGTAATTCTTTCTGGACTGCTTTCCACGGTGTTCTCTGATCCTAGGGGAGAGATTGAAATCATTGTACCATCCAAAGCTAAGCACTGACAGTTGTTTATTCTCAGCACTTGGCATCATTATGAGTCTCTGTATTAACCAATGTTTACTGTAATAAGAAGCCTCTCTGTCCAAAGTTGAGAGAAGCACAAGCCTATGTATAAAAAGACAAACATTCAGAAGGCAGTGTGACAACATGAACCTTTAGCAAAACAATGTCAAATGGTTCCCCCTTGGGCCTATGTCATCTTTGATCATATTTACAATTCAAGACAGATTTCTTCCTCTGGAGTAGCCCACAATTCCAGTCAAGAAAGTCATCACAAATCTGGAAATAACATGTATTGGGAAGGGGCTCCAAAAGGAGTCTGGAATGAGGG
>NW_022196905.1:240661259-240664660 GCF_008632895.1 Mastomys coucha
AGAGCATGAAGTGGGGAGTGGAAATGATTAAAGTTCATTGCACACATGCATAAAATCCTCAAGAAATGGAGTTTATGAGTGTATCCAATTATGCCAGTGATAGTGTCAACAGAATAACATCAGAAAATCCTGTGTTATGAAAGGGGCTGTAGTTAAATCACATTGTTCTCTGATAGAGCAGAGAAACTTCACACTACTACATATACTGATCTTAAGTTTCATTCCTCAACTAGCCACCCCTTTAAATAGAAAGTTAATTTTTCTTTAAGGTGGAAGTACATAACCATCAAAAAAAAAACACATCTAAATGAAATACCAAAATAAATTGAAATACTTAGAAAGATCTTCATAATCATGGTGTGATTGTAGTGGTCTTAGAGCGCACATAAACCTGGCAAGCGGTAAGTATATTAATGGGATCATCGTTGTCCCTATTCCAACAGAGTGCTCCACGTGAATTGCTTTCACAAACCAATCAGGATTATAGCTATCCTTAGGAAATGAAAAGTAGCAGCAATCCCCTAGATTCCTGTGGTGCTTTCATATTTTAAGAGTTTACAGTTTCATTAGTCCTTGCCAAAATCCTAGGAAGATCAGTAATTGTCCTTACCCAGAGAATAAAACAGAGACCCAGAGAGCTGTCTTTACTGTCCTGTTGGACGCCAATGATCAGTTACAGAGTTTGACATAGTCAATTTTTTGGTAGTAAGTCTAGTTTCACAACTTCAAGCTACAGTAAGACACCTTGAATAAGCATACAGTATACCACAGTTCATTTGTATATCACTATCCATTTAATAAGCATGTCAGTAAGACCCCATTCTGTGCCCAGAACAGGGTTGTGTGTTAGAAATGTTATACTAACCAAAACTTTCTATCATCTAAAGGGACAATATCAAACACACACATACACACACACATATATGTATATGAATATGTATATGTATAAAACCCAAAGTATATATGTATAAAAACTGTCTGAATATGGAAAATTGGTCAAGTAAGAAACTTATTAGTGGTTCAGCTTGCAAATGATTAAAAAATAAATATGGTATGTATCTGAAAAAAATGAATAGGCACTAATACTATGCTATGTATGTAGAGTGTGGAAGAGAGTTCTAGAACAAAGGAACGGAAAGTACAGAGACCCTGACAGATGAATGTCAGGAGTGGAGATAGAGATACAGATGGAAGGCAGATCCTAACTCAACCCTGGAATCATAATTTTTTTTTTTTTTAAACCGGGGTAGACAACTGAAGGCCTTCAGCTTAGTGCTTAGGCAGAAGCATGATCAACTTTCACAGTAGAGTGAAAGTTTTAAAAAGATTCTATGACACTGGGTACAACTAGTATGGAACAGGTCTCATGCTTAGGAGGAGTTGACCAACATATAATGGACTCCACAGTTTTTGTGTGTGTGTGTTTGTTTGGATACAGTTTGGTGTGGGGGGTATTGTTCTTGTTTGTTTTGTTTTTCCTTTTGGGTGGGGTTTTGTTTTCTTGATTATCTTTTCTTTGATTGTTGTAGTTCTGTTGGCTTATAGCAGGCTTTTTTGAGAAACAAGTTCAGGTTTGTGGAATAGGAATGAGAGGGGATCTGGAAGGCCTTTAGGGAGGAGAAAAATATAATCCAAATATATTTCAATTTAAAATCTTCTAAATAATAAAACTATAATAAAAGGGGGTAAGATGTCATCTAACCTTAAGAGTGTCAGAAATCTAAGAAAAGTTTACTCATCACCTTTCACATTCCAGGCAAGGAGAGCAAGAGTCAGGAAGAGAGTTCTAGGGATTTAATGTGAGAGGGGCATGGTTGGTTCATTCTTTGGCTACCTTGCTTCTTTCAGTCATTAGGAATATATAAGGAAATTTCCAAGGGGATCTCCTCCTCTTCATTGCATACTGTACATAATCAAAATACTATGGCACCTTCTGATAATGAAGAGCTTCATTTCTCAAATGAACAGCAAACACTCATTCCAGAAGTGGTGGCAGAGATGAAATGCAAGGGACAAGCACGCAGATATGTCTTTTCTATAATGGCAAATGACTTTGCTAACTGTCATCTTCCCAGTGAGGCATCCCGCTCAGCTCAATATGTATGCAATTTAGGAATACAAGGTATAAATATAGTCACTAGCCATCCATTCAGTAAGCATATATGAATCACGTGTGTGTGTGTGTGATAATTCATATGCCATGCCATAATTCAATTAAATGGAATTCTATTTTACACATTTTTGGAATAAAGCAAGAGAACAGGCCAGCAGCAGTTACAATTTTGAACAATGTTTTCAATGCTCACTGACCAGAATATCAGGTGAAATATGTAATGCCTTGCTTCATGATTCAGTTTCCTCATCAGTATATGTAGGATAATAATTCATAATGATCTTACTGATTATGGAAATAGTAACTGAAGTTATGTTACATAGGACCTGGAACCCAAAGCTTAATAAATGGACCAGCTATAAACAAGAACATAAAACAGATATATTTTTTTTAAATTTAACTCTGTCCTGTATTTTTGGTTTTGTTGATAAGTGAATAAATATATATTTGATAGTGAAAGTGTAAAATCCACTATAAAGTTCCATAGCTTTAGAATAGAAGTTCATTGACATATATAGACTTCAGGCTCTTCTCCACTTTTGTCTCTGCAGCTCTTTCTGACAGGAACAATTTTGGGTCAGAGTTTTTGACTATGGGATGGCAAATTTGTGTCTAGTTAATTTTTGTATTTTTAAAACAATATTTTGTGATAAA
This sequence comes from Mastomys coucha, assembly GCF_008632895.1. Classification (NCBI taxonomy): domain Eukaryota; kingdom Metazoa; phylum Chordata; class Mammalia; order Rodentia; family Muridae; genus Mastomys; species Mastomys coucha. The sequence continues at coordinate 240,664,027 of NW_022196905.1, forward strand.
ATTTATTTAAGATGCAGACTGAGCGGGTCATATTTAGAAATATAAGTGTATATACACAAAAGCATATAATAACAATTAATGCTGAAAGAGAGCATAGATTTGAAGGAGAGCACAGAGATATGTATGGGCAGGTTTGGAAGGAAAAATGAGAAAAAGAAATGATGTATCTCAAAATAATGAAAAAATGAAGTTCCTCTGAAAGCAAAATAATAATAATAGTTAAATTAAATAAAAAATAAAGTTAATGTAGAAAATGTTTCCTAGATGCATGAGTAAGTAAAATATCACTCCTGATCCCCACGATATATTTGGTGCAATTTTTTTAATGGGCTCTTTGCTCTACATGAGAAATTGTTGGAAACAGACTTTCTCTATTCTTGGGTGTATGAAAATGACACTATTACCAGAAAATATCCACAGGGAATTATAGAGTACTTTTAAAGGTGTGTATGTGATTTGTCAAGTGTTAGAGAGTTATCCCTAGTTAGGAGGCAGGAAAATGCATCCATGTAGCTACTGAGGAATTCTGCTCTAATGATAATGCTGTTTTTCTGTCTTTCTTTCTTATTTATTTATTTATTTATTTATTTATTTATTTATTTATTAGATGTTTTCTTATTTACAATATCTCCTT
>NW_022196905.1:240664735-240689344 GCF_008632895.1 Mastomys coucha
AAAAAAAAAAAAAGAAAAGAAAAGAAATAAAAATAAAATAAGACAAAAAATAAAAATAAAAAAACCCCAAATTAAAACAACCTCCTGTTTCCTCCCCCTAACCCCTCACCATCCCACTCCCTCCTGCTTACTGGACCTGGCATTCCCCTACACTGGGGCATAGAACCTTCACAGGGCCAAGGTCCTCTCCTCTCATTGATGACCAACTTGGCCATCCTCTGCTATACACATGCTGCTGGAGCCATGAGTCCCCTACTCATGTACTCTTTGGTTGGAGTTTTAGTCCCTGGGAGCTCTGAGGGTACTAGTTACTTCATATTATTTTTCCTCCTAAGGGACTGCAAACCCTTCAGCTCCTTGAAGGGTCCTTTCTTTAGCTCCTTCATTGGGGACCCTGTACTCAGCCCAATGGATAGCTGTGAGCCTCTACTTCTGTATTAGTCGGGTACTGTCAGAGCCTCTCAGGAGACAGCTATATCAGGCTCTTGTCATCCAGCACTTGTTGGCATCCACAATAGTATCTAGATTTGATGATTGAATATGGGAAGGATTCCTAGGTGGAGCAGTCTCTGAATTGTCCTTCCTTTAGTCTCTGTTCCATAGTTTGTCTCTTCAACTCCTTCCATGGGTATTTTGTTCCCCCTTTTAAGAAGGAACTAAGCATCCTCAGTTTGGTCTTCCTGTTTTTCTATTGGATGGAACTGATTAGAAGTCTTTATTTTACTTTGTCCTTGTTGCAATGAAGTGTTGGCCACGTGTTGTGCTGCTAACTGGCTACCCAGTGGGACTGCCTGTGAATCCAGAACTCAACTAGCCTGCCCTACCCTTGATAGAGTGCAGTAGATTCTGGAAAGACCATGTGTGTCTCATAGATCCCTGACAATATGACTGATTATTCTGATATACTAGCTTTCAGTCTGGTCTTCTGCTATACCTGGCAATTCCCATTTTAAAGTTAGGAAATATGATCATCCTCCATCACATTACCATTCTGTTTGATAATGTATACTTTCTCTTTTTATGTTTATAAATGTTAAGAATTCTACTTCCTTATGGTGCATACACACACACACACACACACAAATAAGTGGTTCGTGTAATCTTTGGTGTTTCGGACTTTTAAAATCTACATGTGAATATAATGGAGAAAACATGGTGCTCAAAATCATTTGGGTTTGAAATTGTATTTAAGGTTATACTACTCCAAGTTCCATAGCATTGAGAATGCTATCTTCTCTCTATGAGCAAGATAGGCTGAGGGTGAGATTAATGGAAAGATGACATATAATTTAGGAAGTAAGCAAAATCTGTGTGTCTGTTTTGCACATAAGCATCTTTTCCTTGTTCATCTTCACTCTAGACAATCTTTGAGCCTCAGAATCTCATGAAGTAGACGTTCAGAACACCAACTGCTCTACACAATATAGACAGCTTATAAATCATGCCTTTCATCAAGTAACTTTCACAATCACAAGGACTACATCATATTCTATCCAGCTCCGTCCCATGCAAGGTGGGATATCAAAAAGCAGCCATGGAGGGTGTCCAGGAGGGTTGTAAGATATTTGACCATGCTGTGAACCTTAAGATTATGTTATTTACTGAAAATAACTATTTCTATTTGTGGTGTGGCTCAGCTCTGACACATGCCTTTAATCCCTCTGTCTGGAATATAGAAAAGCACTTAATGCACACCTTTAATCCCAAACAATGAAGATAAAGTTAATTTGTAGAAGTAAACACCCATGTTTGAAAGTGATGTCTGAAGGGCAGGCAAAGTGATGAATCAGAGAAAGATTTAACAGAATAGGATATACTCAACTTTCACAAGAAGAGAAAACGGGTAATGTAAGAGGAGCACTGCAGAGGGAGAGGAAGAAAGAGGAGACAGTTTTACTGGGAAAGTTGTACAAAGACAGGTTTCAGAGGGAACAAGCTAGACACAAATAAAGTCAGAACAAGCCAAAGAATGAGAAGGAGCCAGAATATTAGAACATACTGCCAGTGTTAGTATGAATCCAAGCCAAATAATTCAGGAGAGGCCAAGAGAGAGAAGCCAGATTGAATCCGTTAGCTTGGAGAAGAGTTTGAGACAGAATAACTGAGTTGAAACAGCCGGTTAGAGATCAGAAAGAACAAGAAAGGGTAAACTTATTCAGCAGGAAGTCTCAGAGGCTGAAAACATTCTAGGCCTAGATAAGATTGTATGGAGCCTAGAAGCTTCTGGGACTAGAACTAGGTTAGCAGATGGATGTCGTAAACATTAGAGACGACAATTACACACAGGAGAATAAAAGTTTTGCACAATACATAAAAGTTCCTTTTTTTCATTTTTTAAAGACCAAGATGTAGTTGTTACTCTGTATCCTGAAATGTCTCTGAAATGGAAATTCAAATGACTGAAATATTAAGTCATTCATACTTGTAACTAGTAACAAGTTGTATACTGGTGAATTTTGAATGTAGCTCCTAAACACATAGTGGTTTAATAACTACCTTGCTCTCAATTATCAGTCCACATGTATTTCTCTTAATACTTTTCAACTGAATAATGCATCAAATGGCATGAATAATTTGAAGGCTACTGATAAAAACATTGTAAGAAACTTGTACCAATTTAAGCTGTTTCCATGCCATAAGCCACCAGGCTTTGCATTGCACAGTAGTTGTCACTCAGAAAAGACAGAAATCTAAATTGTTGGCAGAAGGACCTTTTCTTTCTTAGCTTGGCTCCACTCCTACCAGCTTGAGTGTCTCTTTTATCTGTCTCAACATTTTTTGTATGTGCAGGGATCTAATCCTTTACATCTGGACAAATTAGGTGGGGTATTTTATTTTATTTTATTTTATTTTATTTTATTTTATTTTATTTTATTTTATTGTGCTTATATTTCCTCAGAGGAAAATTTTAGTTTTGGAAAGTGAGTAGTCTGTAGTAGGTAAAAGGAAGGAGAAAAACACGAGAGAAAGTCAACCTCCAGTGACCAAGCAGAACTGAATAAAAAGCAAGAACTTTCTGGATATCTTTTTAACCATGCCTTAGTGTGCATCTAGACATCAATAGACAGCTAACAACACAGGAAGTGTTATTTCCATATCAGATGAGAGAAAAGATGCGGAACAGACAGAGATGCTTGCAAGGGCAAGCAGCTAGGGGATGATCAGGCTGGATTTCAAACTGAGGCTTGATTCAGTGATCTTCCTGGTTTTCAGTATTCTCTGAACTAGGATCGCACCTTTGGCTCCAGGCAAGCTAATTTGGATATTTGACTGAGCAAGAAGTTATTTATAATCCTCTGATCTCAACACTTTTCGGAAGCATCGACCTTAACTTGCTCGTTCTCTTTGGTGCATAACACCCTTTGAAAACAGGAATACTTGACATTTAGGCTTTCCTAGGCCCCTTTCCAGCAAATTTCTTTCTATGAAGTTGTTTAAACTTCAAACAGTCCTACAAGGTATGTGTATAAATATAGACATCTTACAAAGGAGAAAATAGAAACTTAGAAACACTGTGTAATTGGTGTATCACCATGATGGCAAAAGTTAGCTGAATTTCACTTTCAGACATCCATCATTCCTTTGTACCAATGATGTTCTGGTGTGAATCATTCCTATTTCAGAGTCAAATAAGAATCCTAAAATATTGACACATAAACTGTACAGATTACATAAGAGCAGTGAATCAAGGCATGGGTTTCAGACCTGAAACTTGAAAGTCATCAAACATAATTTAAATTAAATTAAAAATAAATTATATTGAGTTAAAAAAATAACACTTGTTACCACATCATACTACACTGCAATGACATTCAAAACAATCGATGTTGTCCCTGCAAGTTGCCATCTCCTCTGTACAGCTTTGGATAAATCTCATCTTTATACAAAAACACTGCCTATGTGTATATGACCTATACCTGTTCCCTATTTAAGTGGCCACATGTTCAACATTAATTGCCCAAATGATGTCAACCCCCACACAGCAGATATCTTTAAACAGCCAACCATTCAACAAAGAAGTTTCCATCAATATGCACAGAATTGAGAGGGTATAGCAGAGTAGATTCTCAATGATGCTGGTGCTGGTGGTGAATGCACTGCTATGGCATCGCTATTATTGGGTGGAAGATAATGTTAATTTCCCATGCAGTAAGGCCATGCTCATCTGTGGACACAATCAGGATTGTCTGGAATATGCCATTCAGATAGAAATATGTAAACAATGAAAAAATGGCTTGAAATTCTTGAAAGCCTGTGGTATCATCTACATGATATCATAGCCTCTGAATGAAAGGTAAAAACATGGTTATTTTTAAGGATTTTCATTATTGAGCATACATTTGTTTCTATATCTTCAGCTATTTGGCACCAAGCATCATATTAAAAATTATGCGTGCAGAATATGCATCTTCTGTAATATCCACACAGTTTTATGTGACATAGGATGTAAAATAAATCATGTACTGAGAAAATCTGAGTTTGCTTAAAGTTAGTAAACTAACCTATGTTTGATTTGTCTCAATTATCTATCAAAATATATATAGCCACATACCACACAATCTCCCAGGTCAGAGTCTTCCATTTTCTTATGCAAAGATGTGCGTATTCCTACAGAAATGATGGAGTTTATGTGTTGTGGGCAGAGAAAAACAAAGTGTAGAAATATATGAAAAAGAAGAAACTATTTTCAAAAGGTTGTGTATTTAGTAGTAACCCCAATATTCCAGTTGCTGACTATCTACACAAACTTTAAAAATTTAAAATTTCTCTGTGAATGTGTCAATGTGGCAAAGAGGATGAAGTTGCTACGAGGGCTACACATTCTATATGAGTACACATAATACTAACACTGAGTAATACATACTGGCCCCTTATTTTATAGAAGGCACTATTCTATACTTTTAAAATAAACATACTTATGTTTAATTTGGTGTGTATTGGTATTAAATGGACAATACTACCATATGGAAAGTGGATAAAATTTCATGGAAGAAAGCATACTTGGCTTGTGAGTGACATGGATGGACTAGGACTCCAGGCAACCAGACTGTAAATCAGTACCATTATGTAGTGGTATTTCTAATGTGCCAGATTGACTTATGAGTGGCAGTAATTTCAGGGCACACTTTGAGGAGTTGACCAAGTTCTTTTATCGGTTCCTTACTGTCCTATCACAGAAGCGATCCCTATCAAAATTCACCTGGCATCTGAACACTCAGTACATTCTAGAATTGTACTGAGTTTCACATGACAACTGGAGGAGGAGCACCAGAGATCAAGAGAATCTGGGCTCAGGGATCAGTCTGTATTTGAGGGTCAAGTTCATTTTGTAGTCTCACAGCTGAGTGAGCTTTGTTGAGGCTGTGATTACTCATGTGCTCTTCACAGGGAATAATTAGTATGAAGAAATAATCCATAATTAGTGTTTAAGAAATATTAAATAATCATGGGAGAGGTTCATAATTGCAGTGGCCTAGTCTTAACCATAGCAATATCTGCAACAAATCATATAAATCAATTTAAAGCAAATGTATTTACTTATTAGAACTGCTATAATAAAACAACGAAGACTTGATGACTTAACAGAACTTCTATTTTATCATTTTATTTTGGAAGCTGAAAGTCTGCATTCAGGATAGTGGTATGTCTTCTTTGTACTGATACCTCTGATCCTGTCCTGTATCATTTTATTATCTTTGGATCATTGTATGGCTATTTCTCACGATGTATATAATATCACAATTTTGTATAATCATGTCATTATTCATATGTGATTAATGACTATACTAATGGCTTCATTTTCACTAATTACAACTTTAGAGACCATATTTCTATATATAAACACATTCTCAGCCCTTAAAGATGAAAAATGCAACATACAAGTGTTTGAGATACATAATCCAACCATAGTAGGCCATACATATTTTGCATGTATATATTAAAGATTTAAGGAAATTTAGCCCTTGGAGTAATAAAAACCTAATGAGTAGAACATTTTTACCTACAATCTAAAGAGCAGCAGTTCATAAATGTGTGTAGTAATACACAATCTGTTAATAAATGAAAAACATGAGTTTGTATTCCATGTGAATTAGAAGCCAATTACCTACTCAGGTAGACATCAGCATTTCATCATTATCTATCCCTATATTGAAGTGCATTTTACACATGAGGTTGGAATCATTTCATTGCCTGAAAGTGTACTGAAGCCTTTGGGAATCAGGCATACAACTTCTGTGTAAAGTGATAAAGATAGTAACATTAAAATTGATGCCAAACATTGCTTACCTTTTGGAAAATCATGCCACTCACAGAAATAGACCTTCTGGCATTTCTGTTTCCAGGAGAATACATCTGTTTCAACCTACAATTTTAGCAATCCCATTCATGGTAACTACTGATTCAAATATAGTCCATCCCACTAGTACATTATATCTCCTTGCCACATCCTACCAGAATGCCTAATTTGCAGAATAGTATTATTATTATTGTGCACTTCCCTTAACTTCTCTTATGTATTACAATTTGGATATTGACTTTTTAAATTATGTATGTAAGGAGTTTATATTATCTATAAATTTAAGAAAAGTTTATAAAATATTTGTTATGAAAAGATAGTGGATCAATAGGATTCAAAAGAACCACACTCAGCAGCGAATACAGAATTAGAAAGGCTGAGTATGTCAAATATAAGTATTAAACTCCTGGCATTGAACCCCAAACATCCAAAGCCATGGGAAAATCCAAATATAAGAGAGAATCAACAACTAACAAGCACACAGCCTATACTGTGGGAATGTGCAGTGCCCCAGAACCTTGATTTTGTAAGGACTATACTGCCCTGGTTTTCACCAGACCGAACTCAAATTATAAGTGTGGATACAATTCACTCTGGATTTAGAGGAGAAAGCAGAGCAAATCTTGAAGCCACTCCTAAGCTGCTTCTATTGTATACTTTCTGGTAGATGATGGATTTGTTTGTTCACGTCTCTAAATTCACATTTATTCATTCACTTTGGAGCTTCATGCAGGAAGAAGATAAAACACAGCAATTAGCTTATTGCCCTGCAATTATTAAAAGGCTATGATGAAGTCCCCAAAGAGACCATCCCATTGTGCAACACTCTAGGAAATACACATACCCTTACATTCAGCTCTGTTACTTATTTCATTGTAAGTCACAGGATTCTTCCATCATATTCAGTGCAACCAGCACCAACTTTCCAAACCTACTAAATTTAGGTTTGATGAAAAAATTGGGTCTCACCTGTACCACAGTCAATTATTACATAGAGAACAGGCTCTGAAAATTAAAAACCAGGAATGGAAAATTAAAGTTCACCAAAGTCCTTTAATGATTCTCATGTATAGTTAACAAAATTCAAATTCTGTGGAATTTGAATTATATCTCTCCCCAAGTATATTTCTCCATTCCTTCAGTTTCAACTCTTGTCTCACCATTTTTAACTCTCATCCATTCAAACTATAGGAGCTACAGACTGACACCAATGGAAAGAATATTCTTTCTAAGACTTAGATTCTTCGTCAACTGGTAAGTTAGAGTTCAATATTAAAGAATCAGCCCAAGTAAGAATCATTCCCACTTCAACAAGTCTTCTCTTTTCCCATCACATTTCTATGTTTATTTACCATAACATTTGTCAGCTTAGAGGGTTGTATTGGTAGGTCTGTTTCTGAGGATTTTGACTCCTTTTGATACAGTGACTTAGCATTTATTCTATAATCCCAGGACCTAGCAAAGACCTTGAAACACAGCAACAGCTTAGTTAAATTCAGTGAACCCTCACTGGGGAGCACAAAATTAATATTTGGTCTTTTGTATTTTAAAGGTGTTGAAATGTGTTCAACTTCCAGTTGCTTCTTTATAGCTTGAGTACTCTCATCCACCCAGAGCCAAAATATGATGATTAAATACACAATAAAAGAGTTGAAAACTCCAATTGCCTGCAATGACAGGAATGCTTTCACAATTTGCTCTATCATCTATCATCTATCTATCTATCTATCTATCTATCTATCTACTCTCTATCATCTCTCTCTGTCTATCTGTCTGTCTATTCTCTGTCTGTCTACCTGTCTCTGAATACTCAGAATGAAGAATCATGGCAGATGATGAATGGTAATAAGAAGTTCGCCAGAATTCTGTTGCAAAAAGTTCTGAATTGACATCCTCCTTACTAACATTACCAAATTATATTGTGGAGTAAGAGACTCACCTCTCAAGCACATTGCATTTGCATGCATAAATGTCATTAATAAGGATATGATTATACTCATTTTAGAATTAAATATTTTAGAAACTATGGTATAAATGAACCTATTGATAGTTTTACTGATAATAAAATGTAAGTAAGTTATGAAAAAATGTCCATAATGAAATATTGTGGAAACATAAAGCATTATATAAAATAATACCAGGAATAAATTTCATTGCTAGACAGGGATTAAATATTAGCAAAATCTGTATTTTTATCATTTATCATTTTTCAAGCATATAATATAATAATTATCTTTTCTAACAGATGAAAATTATATTAAATAAATTATGTAAAGTATTGCTTAGCATTTACATAGGTGATAAAAGATAGAACCAATCCCTACGATCAGATGTGCCAAGTACAAGCTCCCTATTTTTTCTACTGTATTGAATGGCTTTTGAGTTTACTCTCAATGACCTCAAAAATGGATTAAGTGAGAGTGTTAAGTAACAAAGAAAAGCAGAGACACTTGTGTGTACTGCCTTGTAAGGTCAAGAAGACAATAAGAAGAGGAAGAAAGTAATGTTTCCTCATTTATGTGCGGCTTTTTCTTTCCCTTTTAACTATTTTTTTCTAAATGTTCTAAAGTACACACGCACTTCTGTATCAAACAATCATTGAAGCAATACAGGAAAAAGAATCACAGATTTATTGTAAATTCACAAAACATAATAGCATCTACTTTCATTCAACATCTTAGTATATGGAGGGTAGAAAAAAATGGGGCAAGACAAAAATCCCCTTTTTGGAAAGCATCTTTGACACTGCATGCTTCCTATAGACTCTAACTGAGTAGCAACAGCATCTCAGATGGAAATAGAGATGAACAGATTGCCAGGGTCCAGTGGCAAAAATTTCCAGTCTGGTTAAAGGGCATGACAACAAAGGGAAGTGAGGAGAACGAAATGAGCAGAACATGCCAAAGCCACTGGAGTAGTATCCTCATCAGAGCCAGACCATAGGGTGCACAGGAGATGAGGTCAGAGGGAAGAGGTCAGACTATAGGTGCCAAGTTCAATCTTAGGATGAGCAGAGTATATAAACAGATGTGTCATCAAGTTCACATGAGTGTGGCCTGTTATAGGTCTTTGGCCATTTGGAATTCCACAACTGTGGATTTGCAATGTATACACATTTGACGGGAGGTTGAAATTGGTGTCATTGGTCCTAAGGAAAGGATTAAGACGGAAATCTTCTGGTGTGTGATCATAATACCTAGTTCATTTCTAGAACACAGTCTTTCAATGGTAAAGACAATGCCAAGAAAAGCAGCGTGGGCAGACAGCATTTGAAGAAGTTAGTGAAGAAAAGAAACCTGGGGAGAAAACAGCTTCAATGAGATCAAAAATCTGGGTAGCTCATTTCCACAGGCATTGCCAATTTCACACTTCTAAGCTGGGTCTGTTTTCCCCCTACATTGAGCAAACCTTGCCAGCCGCCAGTCGGTTTTCTTTTCCTTAAGTGGCCGCTTCCAATTTAACATACTTATGGGTGTTCTCGAGTGAGCCTTCAAAAGAATTGAGCCATTTAAGGGTTTGCCCTCATCTCGTTATAAATTAGTTTTGAATATCTCTCAGTATGCACAACATTCCTCCTCGGCTGCTCAACTTAGAGCTTCTTATTAGACTAGGACGAATTTGCGTTTTAATTAGTTTTACCTCTGGTGTAGGAAGCCTACTGAGATTACTACACTTAGTAAAATTTAATTAACTTGACAAAAGATCCTAATTGTTTTCTTGCCACTGGTCCTTTGCAAGGCTAAAAATAATGCCCTTCAAATTAAGTGTCCACCACCAATCTTTATTTTGACTGTCCTATATTAAGGGAAAAAATATTCTAATTCATGGATGATTTCCTTTATCTGACACACAGATTTTGATTCAGAAGCAAAGATTGGTGAACCCTTTAAGAGGAGACATTCAGAGACGGGAGTTGGGAGGGGGTGCGGGGAGAGAGATGCCTTCCTTACACTCATGTATGTGGAAAGCTATGTGGAAATGAGGCGAGGAGAGTATTGACTTGTTCAATTCCTCAAAGACTCCAGCAGACGTAATACATCATGTGCATTAATAATGAGGGCTCATAACTTTAAAAATTGCTGAATGACTGAATTCCCTCATTGATTCCTTTATCATTTATTTACTCCTTTAACATATATTTCCGGGGAGCTGATTTGAGGGTCTGAGTATTGTATTGACAATATTCACTCTGCAAAGCTTCCCATTCTTGAAGACAGTGCTTCCAGAGTGTGGCCTTGGTTTTCTTGTCATGCTGGATATCACCACGCAGCATCAGAAACAAGGAATATTTCATGCTCCTGTGTTTTGTGTTCCTGAAGCCGTGGTCCTCCTACTTTAATGCCCCTTGCTTCCTGCACTGGAGGGGAGCAGCTTGGCTGACTGTGCTACAGGAGCTGTAATTTGTGATCTTCTTATGGAAGTGCGGCTAAATCAAATCCTGTTTCATTTTGACGTCCTTTGACCTTGGGTAAAAACTGTTTCTGTGTTTCAGCCTTTTCTTATAACCAAAGGAGTCACATTAGCTTCTTCCTGGGGATATTACTAAAGGATTGGCTGAAAGAGCAAAACAAAGTAGAGAAGGTTTTGCTTGATGTTGAAGCTCATTTATGGAATTTGAATGATGTTTTAAAGACTACTGGGACTGTAGCAGGCTTAGATTTCCTGCCTTCTTCTCTGATCCCCTACATAGGTTAAGAGGACATTTAGGCGTCATATTAATTCAGTTTAACTTACATCAGATTCTTTACCTGAAAACAACACTTTTGTCAAAATTATTGTTTATAAAAAAGGATACAATTGTGTTTGTGAAAGTTGGTGTTGGTAAACAAACTTGGTGACATTGATAGGAGCCTCAATATTTCAAAAGCCTCACTTGCAATTGATTGTAGAACTGAGATGTCCCACCATATGCTGGATACCATAGACTTCCTCGGAGAATCATTGTTATTCATTTACTATCCTTTTTTGTTTTTTTCTTTCCTTCTATCATTCTAGTCCCATCTATTGAAGAAGGTACTAGATATTAAGAAATTAAGAATATTCCAGTGCTCAGAGTGGTAAATGGCCCAGAAACATGTTTCTCCCATTTTTAAATTGACCACGCCCTTTTTTTTGGACAGACTATGCAGCCTTGGCCAGCCTAGAACTCACTATGCAAATTGGGTGGAGTCTTCAAAATAACAAGAGAATACATCTACCTCCAGAATGCTGGAATTAACGGCATGAGCAGTTATGCCTGGCCTTAAGAGAGAACAACTAAATTTCTCCTAATTTTTAGTTTAGTAGGACCTCCAATTGCAAAGAATCATTTGGGAAGCTGCCATTCTCCACTCAGTGTGATTCTGGTCAGGCTGTCAAATACCACTGCATCTGTTGCCCTCAATGTGTGTCCCTAACTGAGACCAGGGTATTTATGATCGCCACAGTGATTACAATGACTCTGTCCTACATCTGCACTAGATGCCCTCTTTGGATTGTGTGCTGACTAATCCATAACCCTGTACTTCTTTCAGGTCCATAGAGTTAAGCTGTTAAAACACTGGAGCAAAACACACTTGAGTCTGTCTTCTCTGACTATGGGAAGTTGATTGATTACAAAAACAAGGGCTAAGGACAACCTATTGAAAAAATGAACACTAAAACTTTCGGTAGAAGGAAAAAAAAAAACCAAAGGGAAAGATGGGGAGATTGGTAAGGTTATTGGAAACAAGTGACTTCAAACTGTATTTCTCATTGTGAGGAAACAGTAAATCTTTTCTGCTTAAGAAAGCTTGAGGCAGATTTCCACGGAAATGCTTCTTTGGCATTCTTACATACATTGAAATATTTTATCAATATTTTTCCTTCTCTCGAGTCCCTGAGCTTTTATCAAGAATCACATGCCTAGCTTCAAGAGATACTCCCACCAGAAAAGTTTTGTGAGAAATTGTTCCAACAATGATAACCAGGCATGATGCTGCCCTCTGACTGGTCTCCAGCCTCATTCATCTTCAGCTCACCAGACAGGACAGTGCATACATGCTGACAAACTCTGATGGCATCACACACTGGAAAGAATATCAGCCTTGTTCATTTCCAAGACCTTTTCAACTTCAAAGACTACCAGAAAGAAACTCAGCCTCTTCTAACAGCGCAAACTTCACAAGTCAGATCTGTAGCTTAGAAATCACTTTTTTCTCAGAAGCTGCTATCACTGGAGTAATGTGCTTTTGCTACGTAAGACTAAGACCTAACTCTTTTAAATTTATGGAATAATACTTTGTATTCAAATGCTATGCATGTCTCTTGATCTTTTAAATTTTCTGATTCATTTTTCTTTTCTCTGTGATAGTCTGTGTAAAAGTGTGTGCACTTAGGTGCAAATGCTTATAGATGTCAGAGAAAGGAATCATATGTCCTGGAACTGAGGTGTCAGGCTGCTCTGAGCTGCCTGATTAGGTGCTGAGAAACAAACTCCTGTCATATGTAAAAGCCATATATGATCAAAAACAGTGACCCGTATCTCTAACCCAAAGAGCTACGTGTTTTAAGGTCTCCCACTAGTAAAATATTAATTTAAATTGCCAAGTCCACATTCTCTCAGAGGGGAAGAAATGTAGGTGTCATTAAAACCCATGTCCATACCCATGTATCTATCTATATCCCCATCTCCATATTTGTATTTGTGTCTGCATCTATATAGGTATCTCTATTTACATCTACATCTGCATCTGCATCTGCTTCTCATCTCATTCTGTCTGTACCTGCTTCCGCACCTGTACCTTTATCTCTTTGTTTCTGCATCTGTGTCTACATCTGTATCTGCTTCTGAACTTGCTTCTGCATCTGCATTTACATGTGTGTCTACATCTGCATCTGTATCTGTAATTGTAGCTATAGCTGTATCTATATCCCTATTCTTACAATTTTTTTTATCTCCAACTTGAAGATTATAGAGAAGTAGTTGTCCCTAAGATTTAACATATCTTATTTACTGTTGGGAACCATGAGAGCCCTGAGATAAACATCCTGCCCCAGCTAATTGAGAACCCTGAGATTAACATCCTGCCTGACTATCACAAGGATCCGGCTTGGCCCTGGGAAAAGAACATTCACGGAAATCCACCCCCTCCCCACCTGTCATCCACCCCCTCCTCACCTGTCACCCCGGAGCTCAACCCCAGAAGATTTTGTAACCTTCCATCTCCCTCCTTCCTCTCCCCCTCCCCTTGTAAACTTCCTTCTCCCTCCTTCCTCTCCCCCTCCCTCCAAGATTTTTGCTTTAAATATGCTCTCCTCAACCAAGTAAACGGCTCTTGACAAGCAATGCTTCCTTGAGTCCTGTCGTCTCTCTTGCCCACTCTTTATTCACAGGTTGTGACCCTCCTCGTTCCCCCGAATAATGTGACCTGCAGGCCAGGTCAATTTACTGTTCTAACCCTCTAAAAAGAAAACATGAAAAGGAAATTTTACAAGGAAGCATGTAATTGAAGATTTGTTACTGTTTCAGAGGATTAGTTCAAAGTCATCATGTCAGGAAGCAGGGAGCCATGTAGGCATGGCTCTGTAGCCGTACATGAGAGCTTACCTCCTGACCAGTAGGCAGAAAACAAAGAACCACAAAGGAACTGAGCCTAGCAAGGCTCTTTATACCTCAAAGCCCACATCAAGAGACTCACCTCCTTCTACAGGTGACACGTCCTGATTCTTCCTAAATAGTCCGCCACTTAGGAACTAAGTATTTAGATAGGTGAGCCTATATGAGCCATTCTAATTCACCTATCATCTCACTATCCACAGTCTGTCACTCAAGAAACCTTCAGTGACCACAAACCATATGACTTACAATGTTAGCAAAATGAAAACTAGAAAAATATGTTCTCACCTTTCATTTGTAGTATATATAACCTTCTCTCTGTTCATAGACATACTATCTGTTTGTAGCTCCCCTCTCTTCTCAATACTTTCTGCTTCCTCATTTACATTTTCTCAAGTCTACCCCCTACTAAACACACTGAAGTCATCTTTGATTGATATACACGGTGGGAAACTGATGCTTTCCTCTTCTGATAAACATGTTATCTGTGTTTAATTTTATATGCAGCACATTTATCTATTTGGTAGTTATTAATATTCATGTGATTTCTGCAAATATTTGGTGATAGCATGTATGTATACATAGACATGTATGATACAGGCATATAAAAACAATGCATATTTGGAATATTTATGCTTATAAGGTGCCTATCAGTAGTATGTATGTCCAGTATTGAGTTTGACCTACTATGAGTGTGTAAGAAATTGAAGGGGAAAAAACCACATTTAATGACTATAAATGACTGACTCAAACTCCCCTGGAGTATAGCATCCTTCTCAATAAGACTGCTCATTAGAGAAAGTGATTCTTTGAGACTGTTGCATTTTTCAACAAGAATGCTGAGGTCTGTTTGTACTAGACAGAATGAATTGCTTCCTCCTGACTCAGGAATCTATTTGAGGGATAACATAACAAGTTCCTGTAATGACCACCAAAAAGGATGGTATTGATTTCTGGAATTGGCAGGTACATGTCTGCAGATGGAATATTCATTTATGAAGAGCACAAGAATCGATAGCTCAAGGGTCATCAGGGGAGATGACAGGTTGTAATTTCAATAGATGGCCTGCCACCAGCTAATGAAAAGGGGCATGCCTGTTTGTGACATATGCGTGATAAATCTTCCCGTTGCCTTTCTATTGAATCTTAAGCCATATAAGCTGTCGGCTGCCATGATCTGGATATCCTAATCTAAGAAATGGGGTAAGATTTAATTATTTATCAAAGGAATTATCCAAAGGAAAGCAGTACAAGCAATGCTTAATGAAACTGTGGGGGTTATAGTCCAACCTGGCAAAACACACTTTCACAAATGGTACCAAAACAGGCCAAAAATATCCCAAGAAACAAGTGATGACCATGCTTTTCTAGTTTGAAGAAGAAGCTTGAGGGAAGAGCCAGGACTCAGCTCCTAGGCTATACTCCAGAGACAAGAGTCTGTGAAGATGTGAACCAGCTATGATGGTTCATGAATACCACAGTCTAACCAAGCTCTGTGGAATGAAGACAGCCCAGGAGAGCAATTGTCACACTGGTCCATAAAAGTCACTTAGACTCCCAACTGAGTTTACCATTTGATTCTGGCTGACATTAAGACAAATGATTCATGTAGCTTTAGTCTCATATAAAATATGGGGATGAGTCAGTACATATTTGAGCTCATGGATATGCCTGGACATTTAATACATAACTCCTTTAATAAAGAGTTTTGCTTACATTTTTAAAATATAACTATAAAGACAAGTGGAATGCTATTTATTATTGAAAAATATTTCTCTTATAGTTGTTATTTACCAACCTAATTCATGTTTTACTTTAGTACTGTGAATATGGTACTTCCTTCAATACATCTCATTCAAACAGTGGAGTTAATTTCAAATCCTTGTCTTCCCCAAATCCAATTGTAAATGTTCTTATTTCATACTAATAGTAAAATATGCAAACACCCATCAACCTCCACCAACATCTTCTGAGTTGTGGAAGAATGACAACAGGGTAAATGGAAGATTCAGCTCAAGGGTAGCCAAAGTCAAACCTCAGCCCCTGTGTTGTATGAACAGAAAGCAGCCAATCAATTCACTTATATGTTATACTCAATCTTTCCACTGATCAGAGGGGACATTGTTTAATAAACTAATTCTAAGTTTCAAATGTGGGTAATGGTCAAGAAACAAGAAAGAGGTTCATGAGACAAAAAGCAGGAAATGGAGGTTTAAGGGTGTATGTGAAATAGGTGAGATATGAAAGTGAGAGATGATGGGGTTAGAGGGTTGATTGAGTAAAAGAAGGCAGTAGGTATTGGGGAGCGAGGCCTGGGGAGAAAGATCAAAATTAAGTATGTGTGGAAATTCCATAAGGAAGCATTTTGTCTGGTAAGTGAATTAAAAATCAAATAGTATAAAACAGATATCTAGTCTTCATAAGAAATGTTTGCACAGAATAGCTCCTTCCTAGAAGGCAACAACCACACACAGTGCAGTGCACACTGATTCACAAATGCCAGTGTGATGGAAAGACATGAAAGTTAGGAGCACAATCTTGGGGCGATTCAGCAATTTGTATACATTTGTCAACACATTGGCACCATTTGAGCTAAGGACTGTGTAAAAAGCATAGGCAAGGGATAACTCTACGGCTAGAGCCCACCCGTGGTATCAAAGAGACTTGTTGTGTATGATTTCCTGGACAAGGGAGATTGTTAAGAAAGACTGTAAGAACACAAAGGTGAATAGAAAATTATTACAGGAAAGAAAAAAGTACAGCAAACCATTCCAGACTTCTTATGAACAGTGTTCTCCCATGCATACCCAGCACTCTCTTCATGGTGAAGGTGTTCATTTTCATTCCATTCAGTTGTCAACATGGAGACCAAAAGTCCTCCAAAGTCATGGAGGAGTTTCCTCAGTCCATCAGAATAATGGAAATTCCATTGACTATATGATAACAACAATCTCATCACTTATTTTTTCATTGAAAAAATAACTGTTAAGTGTTCTCTGGCTATAAGTGCATATGAAACCTCTGGTGTATACTTGGTTTTTAGCTATAAAATATGGAATGCAAAATAATTTTAAAGATGTCCAATGGAGCCTCTTTATATTTTTTATGGTCACATAGATGGTTTTAAAAAAAGGCTTTCTATATATCCATCCTCAAAAAGCCTCTATCATGCCCAATGTTTGTCATGATCATTGGTACAGTAAAAGATGCTATACATGAAACTTGGAAAACTGTGTCCTGGAATGGGGGAAGTTGCCTGGAGTTAAAATGAGGATGGGGAAATGGGAGAAAACACCTATCCACCTGAGAGTTGCCTGTGAATGCTGATGTTGATTTGGAAAGCATGAGACTGTTTTGAAGAACTCTCTAAAAACACGTTGAATACGTGGTCAAATTGTTGCAATTAAAGTACTGCTTGTATAATGTCGTAGTGATATCCAAGCACCTCCATTACTGGTGGCTTGAGGGAACAGGAGAAAGAAACTCCCTTTGGGGGAGGGAAGGCAGATAGCCAGCATAAAGTGAAACCCAGACACAGGTGCAGAGTCCTAGCCCTAGATGTTCAGATGCAGTACACTAATCTCTTCTTCCAGTGTTGCCAGCATCCCAAAGTGAGACCCAGACAAAGGTGCAGAATCTTATCCCTAGAAAGCTGTTCAGATGCACTAATCTCTTCTTCCAGTGCTGTGTTTTTGGATGGGGACAGCAAATTGTCAAGGACTAAAGAACAATAAGAAGTTGGAGAAAGAAAGCACCTACAGGGCGGGTTGTAATACTACATCACTGCTTTGTCTACACTCATGAGGCAGGGTGTCTCTTATAAGTGATGTCAGTGTAATACAAAAATACATACATACAAAATAAAATGCAAAAGTCCACAAGATTATCTGAGTACATGACGAGAAAAAAAATGGGACCCAGGATGCTTATGGCCAACCCTTTCTTAGCAAAACAATAATACTCTCCTACTCCCTACCTTGGCTTAAGCTTACTGAATTCAGTTTTAGTACCATGGAGATGTGTTCAGAAAGTACAGAAATAATAACCAGCTTTACGATGCATGACTGATAAGAAGAGAGGTGGTTCTTGAGGATCTAACCTGAGGACTCTTGGTGTCTATTTCTAGACAGAGACAGGAAAATGCCAGTGAAGATAAAGACTGACACTGGTTTTACTGTTAAGGTGAAACAATGATCAAGTAGCTACTATATCTAGGCAGGCCAGGACAGTGGGACTGATGTTGAAAAGACTTTTGGTGGCTCTGGATATGCAGACAGCCCGGCTCCAACAGCAACTGATGAAGGTTATTGCTCATCTTCCTTTCCCTACTCTGCCCTCTGAGTTAGAACCCTCCTGCACTTTTCAGATACTAAAATATTGTATGTCACAGCATTTTCTTTAAATAATAAATTTACAGCAGCAAAATTGGAACAGCCTTCAAAGCACATTTCTGGAGATGAACCCTGGCTTGATGTATTACAACATTTAGAGCAGGAATCCCACATACAAAGAACTCTTCAGGACCTGAAATGATTAGATGGGTATGAAAAGGAACAGTAATGGGAAAGGCAGGGCCTGGGCTGACCTTTGTTGCCCACAGTCAATACTAATCATGTTGCTGTTTAATGACATCCAACGCTCCAGCTTAATGGAAGTTTTCCTACCACAACCTTCTGTTAAGAGAATACCCCAGAATAAGAAGTGCATCTATGTCTGGGCATACCAAGGGATGTATCTGCTGAGGCAGGAGAAGGACAAAGCCCCATAGTCCCATAGGCTTCCTTGCAAAAACTATCTGTTAGCTCTTTCAAATTTCCATGTTTTTCAAGGGCAGAATCAGTCACTGGCAGGTTGTCATTATATGCATGATTTTGTCCCTGAAACAATAGTGTGGGGCAACTTCAGAGGTATATTTCTAAATTGTCCTCTTCATGTAAATTAATGCATTAGTTCAAGAAAGGGAGATTATGGGTCCTGGAATTCATGTACAGTTTGGTGTTTGACACTTTAAACAGAAGCTGGCCCTTTCACGCAAATTACAGCTTCTTAATTCTAGGCTATTACATTTTAAGGTCACCTTTGAAATGTTATAATAACCTGTAATTGATTGGCTTAGTGGATTGCCTCTTAATTGAAAAATATAATATCTAAAAGCTGTTTTAATTAACCGTTATGTGAGCATTTAACAGCTAAGCTGCTATAGACACAATGAAAGTAAATAAATAAATAAATAAATAAATAAATAAATAAATTATACAAATGACATGCTAACTCTTTCTGCTAGTGGCTTCTATTTCAGAATCCAGAGTTGTGGTATGGGACTCATGGCATAGTGGGATCAAGTGGAATGTTCCTATGTCCTAAAACTCATTCCAGAAAATATCGCTAATATTTGACCCCATTTATGAAACCCCTTTGAACTTCCCTCATTTGCCCAACTGCTATTTCAAAAGTAACATCTTCTGGTTACTTGGCATAGATTTCAAATCCTGGGTTCATTACCAAGAATGAAAGAGAGCGTGCTTTCTTCAGAGAGCTTTTAACTTCTCCAGGAGTAGAAAGGTACGAAATCTTACAAAGCAACACTAAAGCGTTCATCCACATTTGACAAACCATTGCTGCAGATTAGGATGGCAACTATAGCTCTGTGGGATGTCAGAGGGCACTCATTAAAATATTTTAATATGTGAATCATGATCATTTAAACTAAATGAATATTAGGAAAAGAAAACAAATACAGTTGATTACTTTCCTAAATTCTTTAACTGTTTTAATGCCCTGCCTTCTCATACAAGGAGGGGTAATGACAAATTCCATGTATAAAACTAGAAGTAACTGTTTACGCTGAAGGAGACAAAGCAATTGCAGCAGCTATAAAGACAAAGGCAGATTTAGTTGAGATTTAGTAATTAAAGGGGAGGGATCCGCTGAAGGAAAGTCTGGTGTAAGCTTGCTACTATGGAAATCTGTTGAGGGTTAAACATCTCCTTTGAACATCTTCTATGGACTAATATGAAAAGTAAATATGCTTATTTATTTTCTCATGAACCCAAAAAGATACATTGCTTGGCCTCCCTGTAAATTTGGAGAAAAAGAGTGACATGTGTTTCAGCATGGTGAAGAGATGAAGGGGACCTAAGAGCATGTCAGAAACACTCTGTTCAAGAATTGCTGTTACTAAGACTACTTTTTTTTTAGGGCGTCCCACAAAAGTATGGAGCTGGATATAAAAGCTCATTACCAATATTTAAATCTCTTCTTAGGGAAGATACAAGCCCAAAATGGATCTGAGAAGAATGTGTCCATCACAATAAATTTGATAGGGAAAAAATGTGTTACCTGCTCTTAGCTTCTGCTGTTTATTCTGACTTTTTTTAAACAGCTCATCAGAACTAATCCTGACAGCCTAGGATACTGGATCTGACACTAATTTCATTTTGTTTGTTTATTTGAGTTTCCATTAAGTCATTTTATTTACATTAATCAAAACCTCTTGTAATTCTTTCCATCAGTGGATAAACTATGTGTGAAACATGCACACACTCACACACACATACACACACACATGCTGTGTGTGCGTTTGTGTAAGACTAAATGATTAAATGAGAACAACTATGTTCTAAGCATACTTAGTCTCGGTAATATTACGTAATCAAGTTATGTATGATTTTGTAGCTTACTTCAGGACTATGTTCTTTCTTCTTCCCTTTGTGGGCCTCGGCATTTACCTGCTACAGATTTACAGTTCTTTAAAAGTTTGAACTTTGTACATTTTTTTTGAGGTATTTATCTTAAATTGCAGAATAAAATTTCTCAAGTGCCAGCATTAGAAGTGGAGGGTGTTGTTCAAAATGGATGGCTAAGGAATAGCAAAAAACCTTCTCGGCAAAAAGCAAGGTGGGGTTCCATGGAGCAAAGAAGCTCTGAGCGCTAGTTTCTGGGGGTTCCAGGGTCATAGCCATTACATCAGGAAGCAAGAGAAGAGTGCAGTCCCTAATCTTCAATGTCATAGAGCGTTTTGCGCTAGTTTCTAGATTGGCATAGCTGTAGCAAAACTTCTTCTGGTGGAAAAAAAACAACATAAACTCTCAATTATTTTTAGTAACTTGAATTAATATATAGAGCCTATGAAAAATGAAAAATAATTATTAGATACATAGATTTTTTTTTTCAGAGACAGTAGATTTTGGAATACAGAGATCTTCCCTGCCACTTCAGGATCTGAAAACCTGAGGACAGATAGATAAGTATAAATGATGTGGCTTCCAGTGCACACTTGTGAACACACATCCACACTTTCCATAGTCACATAATTAAACAACCTGTTTTCTATTGTAAATGTGCTCCATGACAGTCCCTGTACTACACTGTGGCAATACAATGACAGAAAGGGATGACTGCTGTCTCCCATGCCAGATGCCATTAGGTAGCATGTATGAAAGGAGTTTACTTTGACTTTTTTTTGCAATTAAGAATTCATCACTGTCATTTCTGGTCATGGCAGCAATGGCTGCTCATTCCGAAATAGGCAATTGCAGCAATGCATGCTACTGTCTAACCTGCCTGTGTCACCCGACAACACAGAGGATGCATTGTTCAATGCCAAATGATCCTTTTGTCACCATTTTCAAAATAGCTGCCTGGTACTTCATTGCATGAATGGAATATTATCCTGGTCTGAAGTTCTTTATCTCCATAAATCATAACAACCCTACTTGATTACACTTTAACTATGGCTCTTTTGTGAGCTTTGATGTTCAATTTGGAAGAATACGAGATGAAATATTTCAGAACATTTTTAGCAGCTACAAATGCAGTGTGAACTCTTTATTTTCTGTTTCTTTCTGCTTCACAATCAGACTGGTCCTTTTGTTTTGTACAAAGCTTCATCAACTCGCAGAACTACCAAGCTGAAGTGAGTTACTGGTTTGGTTTCATCTCTCTAAAGCTTAGCCTCTTCTTGTTCAAAATGAGAACACCTTTAACTCAAAGTTTGGCCAAGGAGGAAGCTTTGAGTTTAATCTTCCATCAAGCATATAATAAGCATCCAATATGTTTTAGGTGTATTTTTGGCTGATACTATTTGTGCTAGGCTTTCACTGTATGCATTACCTCTCCTGTACAGTCTTTCTTCTGTCTACCTTCTCCTTATGTGATATCAGCTTACAATTGCACATACATTGTGTGCATAAATTCAATGACTCTTCCCTCACCATTGTTATCTTATAAGAAAAGAGACTAGAGCTGGACAGTGGTGACACATACCTTTAATCCCAGCACTTGGGAGGCAGAGGCAGAGGCAGGTGGATTTCTGAGTTTGAGTCAACCTGGTCTACAGAGTGAGTTCCAGGACAGCCAGGGCTATACAGAGAAACCCTGTCTCAAAAAAACAAAATGAAAAAAAAATGACAAGAGAAGAAACTTAAAGGTTGACTCAATTATTTATTATCATCTTGCCAATAATTTTCTGTGACAATTTACAGGTCACATGGCAGGAAGTCATAACTGAGGTAGGAGAGATGGTGAGAAGAAATAACATAAAAAAAGATAGGTTTGTATTGTGATATGGAACATAAATTTAATTAACTCAATTTTAATACTATAGCAAAATTTTGAAAGAGTAGTACACATGGAGAGAACCATCTTGAGAAATCCAAGTTTACAATGTAGGAAGATATATGATATCTGGAACTCATATCTACGTTATAAACCCCAGTGACCTGCAACAGGGACAATATTTATTATATACTGAAAACATATAGCAGGCATTATAAAAATGTGAGACAGAGATAAGGTTGAATATTTGACCTGAGCTAGACAGCACAGATTATTTTCTTTCTCAATAACCCCATATGAACCACATTTTTATTGTAAGCAAGGTGTATTAGTTAGGGTTTTATTGCTATAAACAGATACCATGACAAAGGAAACTCATCTAAGGATAACATTTAATTGGGCCTGGCTTACAGGTTCAGAAATTCAGTCCATTATCAAGGTGGGAATATGGAAATGTCCAGGCAGGCATAGTACAAGAGGAGCTGAGAGTTTTACATCTTTATCTGAAGGCTGCTAGGAAAAAACTGGCTTTCAAGTGGCTAGGAGGAAGGTCTCAAAGCCTACCCCCCATAGTAACACACTTCTTCCAACAAGGCCACACCTTCTAATAGTGCCATTTCCTAGGTCAAGAATATTCAAACCAGCACATTCCACTCCCTGGCCCCCATATGCTTGTTCAAACATATGAATCTAGGAGGGCCACACCTAAACACAGAATAATGCAAAATACATTTAGTGCAACTTCAAAAGTCCCCGTAGTCTATAGCAGTCTCAACAATGTTAAAAGTTTAAAATTCAAAGTCTCTTCTGAGATTCATGCAATCACTCTACTGTAATATCCTATAAAATAAAACTCAAAAATGCAGATCACATACCTCCAAGATCTCATGGTGCAGGATAAGCATTCCAAATGTCATATTAAGGAAATATTAGATCATAGCAAGATCAAAAACAAACTGGTCAAACTCCAAACTCTGCATCTCCATGTCTGATGTTAAAGTGCTCTTCAGATCTCTAACTCCTTCATCTTTGTTGACAGCAACAAACTTCTCTCTCTTGGGCTCTTTCCACTCCCTGTTAGCAGCTTTCCTTGGCAGGAATCCCATGGCTCTGACATCTCTACAAATCTACATTCAGCTTTACAGCTTGTTGTTCCATTGTCTAGGATCCACACAAGATCTTCAGGGCTGCTCCAAAGGGCTTGGGTCACTTCTCCATTTCTGCTCTCTGTAGTACTCCAGGGTCTAGATGACTCCACTCCACTATTGCTGCTGTTCTTAGTGATCATCCCATGGTACTGGTATCTCCAATTCATTGGGGTTTTCCACTGCAACTAGGCTTCACCATAGCCTCTCATAGGCTCTCTTCTTGAGGCCAAGCCTCAGCTTATTACATGACCCCTTCAGTCCTAGGCTGTCAATTACAACTAAGGCTGCACCTTCACTAATGCACCTCTCATAGTGTCAAGCTTCACCTGTTCTCCATGTCCCCAACATGCCTTCAAAAGCAGTACCACCTGCGTGATTCTTATACATTACCAATGGCAGCTGCAGCACAAGGTACAATTTTGGCTATCTCTAGAACACAGTTTCTTTGTGCTCTCAGAAAACACTTTCCAGATTTCACTTTAGTAGTGCTGGTCTCATCTTAATCATTGTTAATTCCTTAGCTCTGTCTAACCAGCAGCAATTGTTCCAAGGAGTCCCTTCTTGTGGTGGCCCTGCTGTGTTCATGGAAGAACTCAAAACCGAAACCAGAGACTTAGCTCGCTGGGGGTTTGGAGCCTATGTAAATGACTCAAGGACCAGATACCAGGTCCCTAGGAAGCCGTGAACCTTTTATCTCTCTATCCCGTCCTGGAATCCTTTGTGTTAGAGTTTTAGCTTTGATCCTGCCGAATGTCTGTTCTCACCTGAATGTAATATGCATGCCTGTGTTTATCTAAGTATATATCTTCTGTGTTCACTAAGTAAAGTTGCGCCTTGATGAGACCCATTCTCTTGGCGTCTGTCTCTTTTCTCTACCACCCATTGCAGGTTTCCAAATCCTCGGTTCGTGGAACCCCACGCAAGTAAGAGCTGCGGGACGGCATCCTACATCATATGGCGCCCAACGGCGTCTGCTCCGAGAGGTGAAACCGCCTGTCCCGATCGGGCGGAGAGAGAAGACGCAGACACCC
>NW_022196905.1:240690247-240746995 GCF_008632895.1 Mastomys coucha
TTGCAGGTTTCCAAATCCTCGGTTCGTGGAACCCCACGCAAGTAAGAGCTGCGGGACGGCATCCTACACCTTCTATTTTGACTCAAGACAGAGCCACATAGCCAAATCTACCGAGTTCTGCTGCTTGCTGAGGCTGGTACATGGCCCCCTTGTTCTATTACATTATCACCAGCTTTCTGTTTTCCAACTCCAATTCACTCCCTAATCTTGGCTGTCATGGAACTTGCTCTGTAGACTGACTTTGAACTCAGAGATCTGCTTACCTCTGTCCCTTGGGATTGAAGGAGTATACTACCTTGCCTGGTCCTTAGTTTTTCTAGGCCACTTTGCCTCTAGATCCAGATCAAAACCCTGTGTCTTTCAATTCTGGATTGTCATTCATTCCAGATTAAAAATCAAAGTGAAAATGATAACTAAGTGATAATGCCTAATATGATATAAGTATTCTTTATTCAATAGCAAACACATTAACAATAAGCTCAACTGGGTAGGATCTCATGACAAAGTCACCACTCTCTCACTCTGTTTACCTCCTTAAGCATAGGATTCAGCTCCATTTCACTTCCTGGTGCCTAATTATTACTTTAGCCATACATTTTATATTTTTTTCTGTTCTAGGCTTGATATACTTGTTCAAAAAGTTCTTCATGAAACTTAACCAGAGAACAAAGTCTCTGTTGGGCTTCTTTGAGACTTCCATTGTCAATGCAATTAATATAAATTGATTTCCCTTAGCCTCAGGTAGACTCTTCCAACAAAGGGCAAAACATAGCTACATTCTTCACCAAAATATCACAGGAACAGTCTCTCTCTGCCACATATTAAAATTCTTCTTATCTGAAACCTCTAGAGCCAGTCTTCCACAGTTCAAATCTAGAGCCAGTGTTCCTCAGTAACAAAGAATTCCCTATTCCTACTAATAAGACCCATTAAGCACTATTTAAAACATCCCACTGCTTTCCAAATTCAAAGTCTGGAAATCCATATTCTTCCAAACAAAACTGTGATCAGGCCTGCCACATCAAAACTCCAGTCCCTGGTACCAACTTTTTTTTTTTATTAGACATTTTTTTTTATTTACACGTAAATTTCTCCTTTCCCAGATTCCCCTCCAAAAAACAAAGAAACAAACAAAAACAACAAAACAAACCCCTGTTGCCTCCCCCATCCCCATGCCTGCCACCCTACCCTCTCCCACTTACTGGCCCTGACATTCCCCTACACTGGGGCACAGAACCTTTACAGAGCCAAGGTCCTATCCTCCTATTGATGTTCGAATTTGCAATCCTCTACTATACACATGCTGCCAGAATAATCAGACCCCTCCATGTGCAGTCTTTGGTTGGTGGTTGAGACCCTGGGAGCTCTGAGGATACTAGTTAGTTCATACTGTTGTTCGTCCTAAGGGGCTGCAAACCCCTCAGCTCCATTGGTCCTTTCCCTAACTTCTTCACTGGGGACCCTGTACTCAGTTCAATGGATGGCTGTGAGCCTCTACATTTGTATTAGTCAGGTACTGTCAGAGCCTCTCAGGAGATAGCTATATTTAGGCTGGCTTGCCCTCCCTTCCGTCTCTGCTCCATAGTTAATCTCTGCACCTCCTTCCGTGGGTATTTGGTTCCCCCTTTTAAGAAGGAATAAAATGTCCGCCTTTTGGTCTTCCTTCTTCTTGAGTTCCTTCTGGTTTGTGGGTTGTTCTTCCTGTATTCCAAACTTCTGGGCTAATAACCACTTATCAGAGAGTGCATACCATATTTGTTCTTTTGTGATTGGGTTACTTCCTTCAGGATGATATTCTCCAGATCCATCCATTTACCTAAGAATTTCATAAATTTATTGTTTTAATAGCTGAGTAGTACTCCATTGTGTAGATATACCACAATTTCTGTATCCACTCCTCTGTTGAGGGACATCTGGGTTGTTTCCAAGTTCTGGCTATTATAAATAAGGCTGCTATGAACATGGTGGGGCATGTGTCCTTATTACATGTTGCAGCATCTTTTGGGTATATGCCCAGGAGTGGTATAGCTGGGTCCTCCGGTAGAACTATGTCCAATTTCCGGAGGAACCACCAAACTTATTTCCAGAGTGGTTGTACCAGTTTGCAATCCCACCAGCAATGAAGTAATGTTCCTCTTTCTCCACAACCTCTCCAGCATCTGCTGTCACCTGAGTTTTTTTATCCTAGCCATTCTGACTGGTGTGAGGTGGAATCTCAGCTGGTACCAACTTTTGTCTTAGGGTTTTATTGTTGTGAACATATACCATGAGCAAAGAAACTCTTATAAAAACAACATTTAATTGAGGTTGGCTTACAGGTTCAGAGGTTCAGTCCATTACCATCAAGGTCGAAGCATGGCAGCTTCCAGGCAGGCATGGTGGAAGAGGAGCTCAGAGTTCTACATCTTCATCTGAGGATTTGATAGGAGAAGGCTGGCTTGCAGGTGGCTAGGAGGAGGGTCTCAAAACTCACCCTAACAGTGGGACATGGCCTCCAACATGGCCATACCTTCTAACAGTGCTACTCCCTGGGCCAAACATATTCAAACCACCACACAAGGCACACAATCTCTTGCTCATTTCTGTTATCTGTACCCTTGTCTATGAATTTAGAACTTTAAGAAGATCATTTCTGGGCTGGTGATATGGCTCAGTGGTTAAGAGCAATGACTGCTAATCCCAGCAACCACATGGTGGCTTACAACCATCCATAATGAGAGACAAATTAAAAAAAAAAAAAGAATATCATTTCTGAGTGTATCACTGGGCTCAGAACTACTCAAAGAAGAAAAAACTGTTAATGTAATGCAGTCACATGTGTCTGAGTAGATTGATATGTAAAAGGACAAGTATATATAACTGAAGACAGACTAAAGAAAGAAAATCCCCATTCCATGTGATAACTTCTGCTTTAGTCAATACATTAAAACCCAAGTAGAAATCTCTAAGGGATGTGGTTTGATGGGTTGAGATTGAGGAAAGCCCCATAAAGTAGCTATTTGTATATGAGATCACACACCAAAGAGGTATTTTCACTAAGAACAAAATGGATAACCACCAGCCCATCTGACAACAGAGTGGAGTACACCCTTTATCATAATGCATGCATGTGAGCAAGGGTATGTCTCCAGGGGAGCCATGGTAATGCTGTTGATGTAGTTTCCGAGAAGGGTGATACTTACTGCTATAGAGAGAGCCAGAGTTCCAGAAACACGGTTTTCCTATTTTACCTCTATGCTATGCTTGGTTGCAACTTAGGTGACTTGTTAGCACTGAAAAATAACATTCTAAATTATGTTTCTTTTTTCCTTAATGATGTATAGCTGATTGAATAAAGATGTCATAGATAGATAAAGTTATAGATATAGATGTATATGTATAGGTATAGGTAAAAATATAGGTATATATTAGATATAAATATAGATATGATATGGATATACAGGTAGAGATAGGTATATAGGTAAAGATAGAGATATATAGGAAAAGATACAATTATATAATGTATATAATGCTTATACATATGATTAATAATGTTTATCATCAAAGAATCAAAGCATAACAGAAGATCACGTCAAAAACTAAAGAATCACTAAGATTTTTGTTAAAAAGAATTTTAGTACATCAGCACAAGTGTACTCAAAACAAGTATTTTAGAACAGATTAAAGGAAGGCATGTGGCACAAAGCACTGAGTGCTTCGGAGGAAAATCTGTGCTTGAAAACCTGATACTTCCTGAAAATAGAAAGTGATTCATAAAAAGCAGCACCTTCTTGCCAAAGCTGTGAAGATACAAAGAAATATGTATAAGATCTAAGCAGAGTATCTCAAGATAGCACAGGGCCTAGGCATCTTTTTTTTTTTTTTTTTTTTTTTTTTGCCAAGATCATTAAACCTACAAGGCAACTCAGCCACATGGTAAAACCAAGCTCATGTGTCTTTCTCCAAAAAGGTGAAGCCCATCAACATATTCTGATCCACATTAAATTAAAACTACATAAAATTCGCATATTATATTAACAATATTTAGAAGTCATATATTACGTTAACAATACATAAAAGTCAAATTCCAACATGAGAAACCCCATTCAGGCTTAGGCCAAGGTAGGCTGTTAGTTCCAGGTTAGAAGGTCTGCCTCTGAGAATCACTAAGGATGAAAACCCACTTTGAATGTGTGTGTACGTTCTACTATCACATATGCCAGGTCTGCAAGTTCAGTTCCTTTAACTACTTTGCAGATCCATCACACCCGTGGAACAAACACCTTAGCCCCAAAGCTGAAAAACTACAATTTGTAGTTAATTGTTCTTTAAATCAGTTATATGTTTGCATATGCCCATAACTCCCATTTTGATAATATGAAGGAGTAAATAATTTATGATGTGTGTGGTTTATGTAGAGGCATTTAGAATTTAGTTCTGTAAGAAATATGGAAAAGATGAAGTGAAAGTGAAGGTAGGTAAAGCTATCAGGAATGCATAGCAGAGGCCAGCATGAGCTCACCCAGCAGAGGCCAGAATGAGCTTATATCTCCTTCCATCCTCTCATCATGGAATACCATAATAAAAATCCATGCCATCACTCCAGAACATGAGCCTCACATATAATACACCAGTGTCTTGAACTTAGACTTCCCAGCCCAAGAACTATGTGCAATAGATTTTTATTAGTTATTAGCATCCTAAGACATGCTATTTTTAGAGTATTAAGACAGTATTTTTATCTCAATAATTAATGAATCAGTACTTACCAGACTTTTGTCAATGGCCCATTTTTATCATTCTAGGATCTATTGGCATTAGTCTCAGTAAATATTAGTATAATGTCTCCTGTACTTTTAAGAAGTTAGCAGATTCTGAGGTGTGGAGATTAAACCATATTTAAATTTTCTTTTCAATGTACCTCAAAGCCTGTGTTCAACAACCATAAAAATTGGAGTGGTATTCCCAGACATCCTAAAAGTTTCTTCTCTTTAGAAAATGCTAAAACTACTGCCCTTCCATTGAAAACGTTTACCACATAGTTATAAACCAACAAGTCTTTAAATTTTATATAAAACTTATTATTTTATTTAGGACAGTGCATCTACTTAAATTTGAAGGTCTTTTCTGAACCAGTTTAGAACCCAGAAGAATTCAATATTATAAATCCTTACATCTTTGATTGTTGAGAAATTAATGCAAAACCTTTCCTGTATTGTAGTAAATCAATGTTCATTAATGGGTATATTTGAACACATCCTGTGAAGGAATCACCTGTTATTTAGTAAGAGAGGAAAACTTACAGAACAACACAAAAGTATCATCAGGAGAATGGTCAAGAATGTAAAAAATGCGCAAGAATGTCCTAAAGTTTTAGAATGTGACAGGACATTTAAAGTCTCCTGGTCACTTATCAGGTATTTATCATTAGCTGGAATGTTTCCTGAGTTTTCTTGGAAGCATTCACAGAAATGAGACCTCCCACTAGCTCTGTAGAGTGTGTATGACTTGGTAGATGCAACTTTGCTAGAAAGCCCATGCTTCTATTGTGATAGTTCTTCCCTCTCCCTATCTGGCCTATAATGAGTATGACCCCTTAATCATGATACACAACCATCAGTCAAAGTGGGCTATCTTCCTTATCCTACTGACACCCTCTCTATCAATATTTTCTGAATCTAGTTAGTAGAGTGTTAGCCACCCCATAATAAAACATAATAAAAGGGATGTTTCAGGAGTTGTGGTGGGAGAAAGCCCCCATGAAGTGAACTGGGATGGCTAGCTTTATAACAAAGTTTAAGGAGAAAGAAGTTGATCATAGGTATTTTGCAGTTCTTTATATGCAGGAATTTCTCAAGAGCCTAAAAAATTAGGTTAACCCTGAAGCTGATGCATCAAGGTGATTTTCCTTACAGCCTCACAGAGGTGAGACAGATGGACATTAGAGGAACCACAGAGCTCATTAGAAGAATGTTCCTCTTGAAAACCCATGCACTTAAGCCCCTTTCTTCCTGTATCTCTCTGGTCTTCCACGCATAAATGTTTAATCTCCCATTTTTGCCATCAATCAACTTGATGCTAAAGGGTGGTTCTGTGGATAAAAGCCACCCAGTGTGGTCTGCCCAGATGTCCATAAGCACTCAAAGCACCCGGGAGGTTCTAAAGAGCTGATGTCAGGACAGGGGGCTTGATTAATGATTCTCTGGGACATTCTGACACCCTTGCATGGATGGGAGAGATAAGATCCCAACAGTGGATGCCAGGGAGCTCTGCTTGAAAGAAAGGAGGTCAAGGTCAGACACATTGGGAAATCTGCCCAGAAACACAAGGCATAGTTTCCTCTGGGGCAGTGTGTCAGCCTGCAAAGGCCAGGAAGAGAGGGAAAGTCCATGACATAGTGCTGCAAGATAAGCAAGAGACAAGACAGATGGTGTGAAGGAGACAGGAGACAACTGGAATAACCCATAGATAAGAGCAGTAGAGGGAGGCTGGAAATTTGTTCTGGAATTTTATGACTCCATTTGTCAGGGGAAGCACTTCATTGGGTCACCAGCACTTTGGAATATCCACTTGGAGAATTTCTTTAGTTAACACAGGAATCCTTTGGATAAAGTACAGCTTTATTGTTCAAAAGTTAGGAAAAAAATATTCTCTATGGTGTGTATACTAACTGTGGGGAGGTCCTCAACTCTGGTAGTGTGACCATTGTCCAAGTCAGGATGAAAAATTCACAAAAGAGGAGAAATGAGAAAACCCTGAATCACAGCACTTCAGTTTCTTTCCTTCAATCGCAGTCCTTCTCTCCAACACACTTCATTCTGGGCTTTGCCACTTTTAGATGAAAATATCAAAATGGTCTTTGATGACAATCTATGACATCTGTCTAGAGTCCTAATAGCTTGTCTGAAATATCAGTGACCTCAGAAGTCAGTAAAATGGGTGCTGGGATAGAGTAAAGAGGAAGCTTAGCATCCAGTAACCATTTAAATTTCATTTGAACCAGTTTTTCCAAAAGCACACAGGGACACACAGAATATGTACAGATGTAAAAACATGTTGATATGGGTGCATAGAGATAATATCTATCAAAATATTTTTATATCTATCATCTACATATTAATTTATGGACCCATCCATCTTTGCTCTAGTACACTATGCAAATATAGTGATTCTCTTGGGCATATACAGGATCTGATTATAGGATTTCCTAATAGTCTTTCTCAGGAGTCAACTTCTAAATACTTGCTCTATTTGACTGAGGTTGCTCAGTCCTCAGTAGGAGGAAATACTGACTCTTCGACTTTACCATCATAGGACTCTAACTACAGATAACATATTTTCAAAGTTCATTTATTCATTTTTACTTATTGTTTAGGCAGCATGTGGGGTATTATACTTCTAATAACCAAGACAATATAGTATTGACCCAGAAGAATTTCAACTTGATTTAAAAATTAATGGAAATTCAAATGTCAGTGAAAGAATGCCATTTTTTTAGTTGAGAGTTTTACCATCAACATTTCATGAAAGAAAATTCTAGAATGCATCCTCATATATATGGCAAATAAAATACGTGAAAGCAAGGATTGATTTGATTAATTGATTTTCAATAAAATAAGTTGTATTCTTACAAAGAGAGAAATGGCTCTTGAGTATGTTATAAGGTTTTGTTGTTGTTATTGTTGTTCCTGTTGTTTTGTGGGGTTTGCATTTTGCTTCTTCTTTTTTTTTTTTTGGATGACTACCCATAATCCCAGGACAAACTGTCTGGGAACCAAAGTTGGGGAAAGAAGTATTCTTAAATTGTTGTTCTTTTGAAATGTACAACTGAGCACTTCACACTCTGGTTGTGACTGTGAAAACAAAGTCTGAATTCCTGATACACAAAGGTGAGAGAAAGTAAGCGTTTTCAAAATGGCGTGGCCTCGTTGGGAGAAACTTCAGCACTAAGCACAAAAGAAAAGTGGACTGGTCAACAAATCTGTGGCTTTACTATGCTTGCCTGGCAACCATAGTTATCAAAAATGACATAAGGTTTGTTGGACTCTCAGCTAACAAACAAGAAATAATTAATTCATGAATATGGATAGGTTATCTAGTGCTAGAAAGAGTACAAGAAAAGATGCTTTCATAGGCACTGTAGAAGAACAATTTTATTATTAATAATGAATCTAATTGAGAGTTTTTAAAAAAATCATTGATTTTTAAAAAAATTAATGAAAAAGTGTTAAAAATAAATAAATAAACAAAAACAAAAAAATCCATGACAAATAATTAATTAACTTACACAAGATGCAAGATATTATGCTAATCAATGTATATCATTTTAGTTGGGCTTTATATGAGCCAATATTTATGACTAAACATTATTATTAATGTTTGCATGTTACATATATATCAGTCAACTATGGAATTCCTCCCCGGACAATGAAGACATGCAACATAAACTGATTCCTAAAACTTTAGAATGATGCACAGGAATCATGATTTATAATGCTAGCCTGCAGCACATAGTTATATTTTGACCAAAAAAAAGCAAATAAAACCGTTTTAAAACAAAACAGCTAATTCAAAACAAACAAAACTATTTTCAGCATTAAAAAAATAAGAATATAGAATTGAAAGAAATGATCTCTTACTTTTATCTGCCACTAGGTATAAAACTCCTGTCTCCAGCATTTTAGGCAAGTGTTATACAGCAGAATTATTTTTATTAGACCCTGGAAAATATACAACTATAATGTTGTAAATAGTGAAATTGTAATTGTTTGTATAAGCAACATATATGTATATATATATATATATGATGTATATATAATATATCATACATATGTATATATCATTATGTATAATGTATATCTATGCATATGTGCAGATATATCCCATTTGTCTAGGAATGGCACTGTCTATGGTAGGCAAAGACTTCCTATATTAATTAGCAATTAAGAAAATGTCTCACAGATGTAGCCAGAAACTAGTCTTATCTAGACAGTACTTCAGTAGGTTTCAAGTTGGCATATGAACTCAAACTTGGCTCCACATGAGATTTTTGGGGGTCACATATCTGTACATTTGTGTCTATGTTGTGTATGTGTCTGCGTAAAACAGTGCATATTTCTATGAGGTTTGTGCAAGTGTGTATACACTTATGTGTGTAAGATAGAGGTCAATGTTAGGTATTAGTCTTTATTATTTTCTGCCTTATTAGTTCTGTCACTGAATCTGGAATTCACTGAATCACATAGTATATCTAGGAAATGGGAGCCAAGGATCCTCTGTCTTCTACTCACAAAGCCACCATGCTGGGCTTACGGACAGCCAGGATGCCTGTGGATTTTTCTCCTAAAAATACCAAGTCAGGTACTCAGTATTTCACAGAGAGTGTTCTGGCAAATATCCATCTTTCACACTTCCTGAAGTATTTTTGAAGTATACAGAAGCCTGGGCTTCAGACCAGAAAACACTGATTCAAGTGTCTGTTGGCATGAATCAGGCTAGGCATCAATCGTTCTTAAGACTTTCTAGTTGGGAATGATGCATAGACAGAGCTGGAGAACCCTTAGATCATGCCATTTCAGTTCCATAGGGCCTCTTCCTGACTTGTCTGCGCACCAGCTGAGTACAGGCATTTTCAGTGTTTCCTTCGAAGCTGTTCCACTTAGGGCTTGACTGAGCTACATCCAAACACACGGACATTCTACTCGGCTCTCCAAATTAACCTTGCTTTTTGGCTCAAGTTTCAGATCATATCTAAAGGACAGTTAAGATTCTTGGGTTTTTTAAAACCATTGAATATCTTCTTTGATTTGAAGTTTTTGATTAGAGTTTCAAAGGACTGGAATATTTTTCTGACTCTTGTTATTCCATACAATTTCTCCAAAACGTTCCTGGATTTATGAGCTTATAACAAATTAAATTCATCTAGTTATTGCATTTTTCTGTCTTGATGACCACAAGAAATAGTTCTTTTTCTGAGTGCTTCCTGTTTTCTTGCAAAAAGTCTTTCATTTCTATGTGTATAATATACCTTGAGCTACATTGTGTCACAAGTATTTTAGGCATGACTACCTGTGTGAGGATTTCAAGCAAGGTTTTTTTTCTGCTTGCTTTATTATTGTTCTTGTTTTATTTGAATCTTCTAAAGAGGTATTGTATTTTATGAGAGACAAACTATAAAAATTACATCTCAAAATTTGCAAATATATTCTCCTTCCAAGATCTGTTAATCCTATTTTAATTTTTATGATTTGAATATATTTACATATATGTATACACATACACACACACATATATATATGTACATATATATATATAACTAAAATGATATCTCCACATTTATAATATAATATAAATCCTTGTGGAACAAAGAATATATATGTATGCATATTATATTATACACATAATATATTCAATTATATAATACATAGAGATTTTTCCATTGAGGATTTATATTGTTTTGTAGATGTGGAGAAGTTATTAATATTTTCATTTCCTCAAAAATTAGCTAGCTAATTTTAAAAATGCCATCTATACATTGGCTCTTTCCTCCCAATTACACAATAAAAGTTTAGAGTCATATGGTTAAATGCACAAATAGGTTTTATCTTCTGTTTCATTGACTTACCTGTCCAACTGTGTGCAATACCATTTTGTCTTAATTTCTACTCTTATACATATTTTTATATCCAAAATGGATAACATCTCTAATTGTTTAAGATATTACGTTGCATTTTTAAGTGTAAGTGTTTTCTTTTCTAAGATTTGTTTATCACAGGATATTTTCTTCTAAGAAGATTAAATAAAATGGGTACATTCCTTTCTGGACAGGAGTTGCATTAAGCATTCATGACTCTTTTTGCTATTAAACACTAAAATATCATGAGACAGTGACTCCTTAGAGAGCAAGCAATATTGACGAATTTGATTACTTGACGGCACTTAGTTCTTACTGGTGCCTCTTTAATACAGATGTTTTGAAAAACAGGTATAAAAACACTTATAGTTTTTATTTTTACTTTCTGACAGTGACATTGAGCAAGCAATGCAATAGTGTATCATTGATGAGCACTGGATTTAAACTTCAACTGCAAACAAAGCAAGTTCTGCCATGCTGATCTTAGGTGCATAGTCTTGCTTTGTGAACAAGAGAAGGGGCTGAGGTGGTTATTCAGAACAGTCACATTGGGGTGCCAGCCTTTTTCCTTGCTCAGTTCAAATATTATTGCTTTTAGATGTCAGCATATCACCAGTGTAAGCACGCTACTTATTAAAACTTCCCTTTCCTAAGACATTTGAGGTGGACTCCTTAGAGCATAGGAGATATTTAAATTTTCATCTGAGTTCTAGGTGGAGTAGTGCTCAGATAACAGCTGGATTATTTCTAAGAAGAGAACTAAATTTGAACTGAGTGCTCCCTTGCTGCAAGAGGCTTTGCAAGACACTGTACACGATGTAATGCTTTCAGTGTGCTCATGGGCATGCTTTAAAGGAGGAATGTTTCAATAGTCACACTTTACAGGTGACACAGTTAATTTTCATCCACAGAAGTCACCTCTACATGCATGCTACAAACAATTGTTGGCACCATTAATTTCTTTATGGTATTGCAGAAACGCATTCCTGTACTCAGTATTGTGAGACCCCTGTGAAGATGGGATGCTGAAGGATGCCCTTCTGAAGATGGCTCTTTCTTTGGAGTTCTCTGATCTGGACAAGGATTTTTAGAAAAGAAAAAAAAAAGCAGCATTATGCACCAAGCTAGGTCCCACATTCCAAACATCTACAGGTTTATCTGAAGCTCAGAGGAACTGAGGAAATTGTTCTTACTGATTAGAACATGAAATTCAGATGTCCCTTTTTCCTTGTTTTCTGTTTCCTTTGGCTATGTATGTAGGTGCAATTATATGCCTTCCCAAGTGTATGCCAAAAGATGACACTTGGTCATCTTTTCCTTATTGACTCCCCCACCTTAATAGTTTCAAAAGGAGTCCTTTATTAAACCTGGAATTCATCAGTTCAACTAGACTATCTAGCAAGAGCAGTGTAGCTAATCCCCTGTCTCTGGCTCCTCCACACTGAGATTCCAGGCACCGTTGCTGCAATTGACTGTGTTGATGCTGGGGACCTAACTGATGTCTTCCTGTTTACATGCATGCCAAAACACTAGTGGCTGAGCTGACCCCCAGCTTCCATAATAGAAATACCTCACATTTAAGGGACCAAAACCTCAAAAATCAAGAATGTCAAAGAAATCTGATTTTCTCATTGATGAGAAGTGCCTGGACTACAACGGAGAAGGTTTACTTTCAACATCCCTTATTAACATTGGTGTACTTTTGAAACATGTCATCTTTTTATTTCTTAGTGAATGACAGGAAGCCAGAACTTTTAAACCGTTCTTTCATCTTCTCTGAAACATCTCAGCCTCTCAGATTAGTGTTGTTCAACACCTTCCTTGATCTGCCTTTGAGTCCCTGTGAGAATGAGGAGGTGACTTGTCCTAACATTTCTCACAAAACGATCATTTCACTTGGGTCTGCTCAAGAGAGGAACAAGAGGCTGGGCCATTCAAAGTTCTGCTCCCTAAGGATGACTTAGACTAACAGGACTCAAGGAGGGGATTTGATATCAGGACCTATCAACATCCAAATCAGTACAAAATCATTTCCTGACTCCAGCTGACCATGCAGTTTTCTTTGTAGCTGCAACTTCATTAAATGGAGGACTGAGTTTCCAAAAGGAAAAGGTCAACATTTCCATTTGGGCATGCAAACATCTCCAAGATGGGTTTGAGGCTTTAGTGTTCTATTGATTCAGCCATCCCCATGCTGAGCACAGAACTTTGTCCAGAATAGATGGGCTGTGTCAATCAAAGCTCACCAGCGGGGCTACTTATTTTCAGCTTGATTCACAGGACTATTAAATATTGAGTGGAAAGAGACAAAGGTAATTCTACTGTAGTATAAATTTGCAAATGAATCTTTCACCAACAATGCATTACTCACTTTGAAATACATGACAAGTGGTTTGAAATTACATACACACACACACACACACACACGCACACACACACACACACACACATGCCTTACCTCTATTTGCCCTGGTTTACAAAATAATCACTGTACATAAAAATATTAAACTCAAGATCTCCAGATGAGACAATGAATCTTCTAAAGA
Organism: Mastomys coucha; assembly: GCF_008632895.1. NCBI lineage: Eukaryota > Metazoa > Chordata > Mammalia > Rodentia > Muridae > Mastomys > Mastomys coucha. Next base: position 240,703,406 of record NW_022196905.1, read on the forward strand.
AATTGATTTAATTCAGTGTCAAATGACATAGAAATATAAGACACCCATGTTCAGGAATGAAGACATCTCTCATTTGGAACCTAACAGAAACCATTTGCGTTTATGCATGCAGAGATGGAAGGGTCTCCTGAGAGAAGGACAGTCCATCAGGTTAGATATTTGGCCAGATTATGCTAGTAATGGCAACAACTCTGTAATTGAGTCTTACATTTTTATAATTTATTTTAATTTAATCTAATTAAGTTATGTAAAATGTCTTCAGAACTGCACATTAAAAACCCATAACCATACAAAGTATAAAACAATACAAAGTTGTTATTTCTGGATTTTTATAGCATTCCTGAAATTTTTCAGTTTCATTTTATCATCAGGATTTCTCATCTTCATTTGTTACATAAGTGGGTCATATGATTTTTTTCTACACATACTTAAAATTGGCATGGTCCACATAAGAATTTAGGGAGAAGAATAGAAGGAGGGAACTGAGACACTCAGAGAGAACTGAGAAGGAGTGAAGGAGATAGATACCTACAATCTGACCACTTACAGTCAAGTGCTCTTGATAAATCATTTAATAAAATCTCCTGTTTTATTCACAAATGTGCTCAGGTTTAGTATATCTCTTCATTCCTAGAATCTTAGTTCATTAATTCAACATTTTACTTTGAGTGACACTGGACAATTTTTCCCCCTTTAAGATTTTTGAACTATCTTTCCTAGGTCAGGTCTCAATTCTTAATGTTTAATGTAATTTATATATGAATACTATCTCCATATGGTAAATGTATCCCTATGAAGAGAGTATTAGAGGTGGCTATAAGGAATTATTGAATATCTCTCTCCATAAATACAAAAAATATACATATACATATGCATATGTATATAAACATGCATATAAATGTGTATATACATAAGCATACATGCTTAAATCCTCCAGCAGAAGGAAAGGAAAACCTGAGCAGATTTACTCCACTTATCCACACTGGATGACGTGCAAAGATCTTTGCTGAAGGACATCTTTTCCAATACTTTGTGGTTGAATGTGGACCACCTAATGTCACCAGGAGTGACTCCTCACAGGTACCAAACATCTGCTTCAGAAACAGATCCAATGCCCTTTCTGGGTCTTCTCATTTTGTTGACATCTGTTCAGTTTCTTGCAGTGAGTGATCCTAAGCTATGCCAAGATGGTGGTTTTTGCCAGCCTTCTCTTCTATAAACAGTTGGAGAGACTATTTCCCTGAAATTTGGAGAAGATTGCAAGATATGTCCTTCTGTACATGTGAAACAAAATGCTTTCATCACAGTGAGGTACACAGATTCTTGGGATCACTAACAGTTGGGCCTCCTGGTTTCTCTAAGAAATAGTGTCTCCTATCTAAGCATCAATCTATGCTATTATACCTGACCAGAACACTCCTATGGCACACACATAGCAACAGTGAATGTCTTAGTGTTATATTCTTGCATATAAAATATATTACCTCAACCACATTAGTTTCTGACAATACCAACTCTCTTTACATCCTTCTTGTGAATTTCTTCAGAAACTATGCAAGGTTATTGTTTCAAACTATTAGCCAGAGAGAAAGCAGGATTTAACACAGCAAATTGAATCCTTACCCCATCTTGCTTTCATTACCCAATACTGATTCTCAACTCATATTCCTATTGCCTCCTTTCTTTCCATACCCTCAGTGGTCTTTTTCTACTAATGACAAATGAAACAAAGCTTATATGAGTACCTCTGATGAACTGGGGCTTAAGATAATTGTGTGAGCAAAACCAGCTGTCACAAGAGTGGGAGGGCAGGATACTAAAGAATTATCTGTAAGGAATTTTCCAACTTGCCCATTTTAATGGAAGTAGTGTGGGAAGGCCTTGGGGAGGATGCGTCATAGTAGAGGGTGATGATAAGAAATCAGTTCCTATGCATATGTATGCCAGGAATGCTTCCTAAGTGAACAACATTGGTGTGATTTCACTTCCTTCCATCTCTTGCAAGATAACGCGCAGTTTATTGCATTAATTCTTACCTAGATGCATTGCATCCTCTTTTCTCTATGCCTAAGCATCTATCTTCCTAAGGACTCACATATGCTTCACAGGAATGTAAATTGATGCAACAGTCTTGCAAAGCAATTTGGCATTAATAGATCAAGAGTCTTAAAATTGCTCATATAGGGTTATTATGATCCAGCAATTTCATTCCAGAAACCTCTCCAAATGAAATAACCTAAGACATAGGGGAAAACAAATATGTATAAATATATTTGCAGAAATATGTTTATTACTGCACAGTTTCCCATTTTGTTGATAAGATAAAAAACTAAATAGATAATAAAAGAAATTATTAAATGATAACACATCCATATGATGAACTGTTATGCAGCCATTAAAATGGTGCTTATGGAAAATTGGTAACATAAAAAATACATATGATATATTATTAGGAGAAAGATTCAAGGTGCAGAATTGTGCATAGAATATGATCTCAGCGATGGAGAGCTTGCATACAAAACAGGGAAGACAGAAAATAAAGTGTCCTGGGGAAGAGCAGAGGTGTTTGATATCAAGGTCATAGCAACTGTTTTAATCTTTTGTTTCTTCTTCAGTGAATCTTCTAGGTGCTTGAAATGAGGGCATTTTTCTTTAAAATGTAATATTTGCAATAATTTTCTAAAGTACATTTTAATCAACAACTTCATCTTCCTTCATGCCAGCTTATGCCTTATACAGAGGCACACAGCTCATTTATCTCCATTTTTTATCAGAGTTGAGTCCATAAATGTCTCCTCTTTGAAGCTTCTCAGCCCACAGAAGCAATATCAGACAGAAAGACAACTCTCTTCCTCTCTTTCAGGGTTACTTCCACACAGCCCACCCACAGAACACAGAGACTGGCTATTTTAATATGCAATAAACCATCTAGTGCAGATGACCTGCATAGTACTAAAAAGAAAATTCTAGATTGTTCAATAGAAAATTTGTTCTTCCTTCAGGTATCACACCATTCCTAGTTTGTCTACTTCTCTCTTTTGGCATATTTATAATTTAGGGTACCACAAAGGCCAATGAAAGCTATTTTGTGGCAGTCTCAGAATCCTGCCCTACTTCTCGTCTTCTATGCAAACAAAATATTACTGTAAAATTTCATAAAATCTCAGTCTATATTTAACAATACTTCTGCCTTGATTCATCCTCTTCTCATTTTTTATGATGACTGATATCCTAAGTCTTCTAATAACTATCTCACACATACATCCCTGGCCACCCAGTATAAGATCGCATCTTCCTAAGTGAGGAAGATGGACCAAAATCCTTCTGCACAAATGAAAAGACCTTCACCTCTTTTCTTGCTTCTTTCCCTTCATGCCCCTCTAGAAGAAATCCATAAGGGGAAATTCCATTTGGTACAGATAATCAATAAGCAGACATGTATTGAGCATGTGTCACATAAATAGCAGCGTGCCCCTTTCATGGGGAATTCAGGAGAAGAAACACAAGTGATATTGCCTTCTGTCCTTGATACTCAAGCAATAGAAATAGACAGACTTGTTACCACTAAAAGCAAAGGCAGAATGTATGAAATTTTGCAGTGGGAGAATAAAAGAACTAAGCTTGTATTAATTTGTATTCTATGCATGTAAAATTCTGCTTCAAAATAGTGAAAGCACAGAGTCAGACAAATTTGCTAAGTGCTTTCAAGTGAATTTTTTAACAGGAAGGAAAGAAAATTGTGAGAGAGTACAAATTTTGAGGGGGGACCCTCAAATTCTAAGCTTAGAGAAATTCTTACAGCTAAAAGTGAGAAGATAAGCAAAAGGAGCTCATATATGAAGGAAGACATGTGTTCATGTTGTCTCCATGATGCATAGATTTGTGGGAAGAAAATAATTCTAGCATTTTCTAATTGTCTACTGATTCTATAGCCTGGTGTGCAGGCCCTTGCATATCCAAAAGTGAAGTCAAAAGGCTTAAATGCTAACATTAATCAATATGCAATTTGTGCCTGCCAGGGGCAAGTTTACAAGCAACCCATCTAAGGATAGGAGTAGGACATCAGGCATTAGACACTGACAATGTAGATTTCACAGTATCTTCCAAATCACAGAACAAATAAGGAATCAAACAAAAAGCCAAAATCAATAGCTTCCTGGGGGAACTCTATCCAAACTTACCACAAAATATTACCTAAAGAGTCTGGACTCAATAAAAAGTAATAAGGCATGAAAGAAAAAAAAGTATATGTTACTTTGATATCATCTAAAATATCTTGATTTTAACAGGAAACTATGTGACATGTAAGACCATGTACTCTTTGAATCTCTTTGTGTAAAATGACCAGTAGAAGTCAGGTGATAGTCTGAAATCAGGGACAATGAATAATGGCTATTTATGTGCATAGTATTTCTACCAGGGGAAAATAATGGGTCAAAGTTTTGTGATAGTAATGCTTTATGTGATGTTAATATAGCTTTAAATATACATTGTATAATTTATATTAATTAATTATATTACATGTGAATTACATATCAACAATGTAGTTTGTAAACGATGAATATGGTGTGTGCTGTTTGATCTGATAAGTGTTTGTGTCTCACTCCACAACCAGTGAAGAGTTACCAAAAGTTCTAAATACTGGACCTTGAACACCAGAGTCAAATAGCAGATTCTTTTTTCTGGAAATGTTGTAGGGAAAAGATTAACGAACATAGAGGAGAGTTAGGTAGCAAGATGAGGAGGGTGTTTTGAACGTCTCCTCACATAAAATTACTGACAGCATCCATCAGTGTTGTGACCTGGGCTCAGACCTTTAGTACAATCTAGAGCAGAACAAGAAAAAGACATGAATTTCAAGAACTTTGAATAAGCCAAATTACCTGTTAAGCTGGGTTCTCTCTGACCTATCTTGGGAGTAGATTGTAGCAAGTAGCTTAGAATACTATTTTCTATCCAATTTCTTTCCACAGAATAACCACTCTATTATTCTGTCTTCAATATCCCTCAAAAGAAAAGTCCCAATATCTACTCCCAGGAATATCATTTCTTTGAATTCTTACATTGTCCTCTTTTACTTTATACCCTAAGTGTTCCAAAGAACCACATTGGTGATGTATGCTCATGTTTAGACTATACTGTCAGTGAGTCACATTTCCAGGCAAAAACAGAGTCCTTCCAGCTGTGGACAGCTGGAACCACTACTCAGAGTTTTGTTTGTTTGTTTTGTTTTCAGAATGATACATTAGTGTAAATATAGACAAAGTAGCAACTAAGATGTGGGAACACCTGTTCCCCTGCTGGAGAACTTCCTCCACTTCCTGCATCAGGAATGCTTCTTAAACAATGGAGTTGCACAGAAAGTTCATCATCCAAGTTAACACATGCTTCCATACTCTCCAAAAAGGCTACATGGATGCAGGGGAAATGAACCTATCAGCAAATGGATATCTCTCATATTCATGCTGAAGGTGACTCTCCTAATGGCCAGTGCTTTGATGTCGATATCTTCCAGCTTTCCATTTCCTCAGTTTCATAATTTACACAAAACCCTCTCCAAGAACTGTTGGCCTATCTGTTGCTTAGACGACCAAGCAGATGGAACACAGTTTATAGTTCAATCAGAAATCCAAATTAAAGTCATTGGCTTGTTCTTAATGGGATTAATAGGAGTAGAGGAATATTTCTTGGCAGCCTACAAAGCTGCCTAGCATTGGCAGGAGGCCCACCCTATGTTAAGGACACATAGGTGTGCCAAGTAGCCTAGTCCACAACTTCTATAATTTCATATCTGCACCAGGAACATTGGCAATTGCATGAGATCACAGTGCTCCTGCTTCCTAATGCCAAGTTCTGTGGCATAATATGTCTTTTCTTGTACTCTATAGAGGTCTAAGACACATACTTTAATGCTTGCACTTTTCAGTGCACTGGTCTGAGTTTTAAAAACACAAATAATTACATAGCATCTTAACCAACACTTAAGAGAAATTCCATTTGCTGTCAATTTCTCTCCACATCTTACATACTTGATAATCACTGCTCCATTTATTTTATGCATTAATTATTTTTCCCATCACTGTCACAGAATACCAAGCAGAGGCAACATAATGAAAAAAAAAAAAAGACCATTTGGACTCATGGTTTGATTGCAATGGGGAAAGCATGCAGGAATTCACTTCTGTGGAAGAATGCATCCAAGGCTTCATACAGAGGCCTCTGGCTAGAACCAGTCATATAGAGAAACATGCTGACATAATTTGGCGCTTGACTGTGACTCCCTTGTGTTAAAGTTTGTAGGTCAACTTGAAACAAGTTATAGTCATCCATGTGATGGGAACCTCAATTGAGAAAATGCTTCCATAAGACCAGGCTGCAGGTAACAAGCTTATAGAAAATATTTTTAAAAATTGATTGACAGAGTTGAGCTCAGCCTTTTGTGGGTGGTCCCCCACCCCGGTTTGATTGTTATGGGTTTTATAAGAAAGCAGGCTGAGTAAGCCATGAAAACCAAACTATTAAGCAACCCCTCTCCACGGCCTCGGCATTCGGTCCTGCCTCCAGGTTCCTGCCCTGTCAGCTTCTGTCCAGAGTTCCTTCAATGATGAACAGTGATATGGAAATAGAATTGCATAAACTCTTCATTCACCAGGTTTCTTTGATCATGATGTTTCATCACAACAGTGATAACCATAACTTAGACAGAAACTGGTCACAAGTTAGTGAGGTATTGCTGTGACAGACCTATCTGTGTCCAAGTTATTTTGGAAAGCATTGTAGAAGGACGTTGGAGCTTTGGGTGCAAACTTTCATTGAGTGATCAAAGCTTAGTGAGTCACTCTGTGGGAACTTAGAAGAAAAAACAGAGAAGAGTAATGCAGGTGACGGAGGCCTGGCTTGTGACGTTCCAGAAGGGAGTTTGAGAGTTAAAGACCATCAGGACTATTGGAATTTAGCTGTTTTAAATAAAGATTCTGTGGTTCTGATCAACTGTGGCTGAAGAGTGAACTATGATTAACAGGAGACCAACACCACAGAAGTGAAGCTTGTGACTTGTGCTTTACTGGGAATATCGCTGCTGGTTATCTAGAGCTGAGAAACTGGTGATGATTGAGAAAAGACAAGCCTCACTGAGGAGAAATCTTCTGGGAAGTGTTTCCTCAGAATGAGCATACAGAGGTGCTCTGTTCCAGAGGCTGCAAATGTTGTGCCTTATACTGCAAGCTGATATTGGTAGGACAAGTATTACCCTGTTGGTGATTGTTTTGAAGACAAAGGGGCTATGGAGAGCAGCTGATGCTTGTTACTCTGAGAGGCCAGGACAGGCCATTTCTGAAGATGCATCCTTAGTAGTAGATGAAGGTCCAGGATGAAAGTGGTTATTCAAAGATGTTACAATTTGGCACCATGAAGAAAGCCTATAAGAGGATATTTTTGAAAGGTTGAAAGTGTAGCCCAGGTGTGACAGGTATGAGAGATACCAGTACCTTGGGATGACCATCAAAACGATCAGTAGTGCTAGAGTAGAATCAGCCTGTGCTTAAAAGACAAGCTGTGTGGCTTCACCCAGCAGCTGACTCAGACAGATACAGATACCCACAGCCAAACAGTAGAAGGACCTTGAGTAAATAGGAGGAAGGAGTGGGGACAAAGAAGAGGATAGGAACTCTATTGGAAGACCAACAGGGCCAACTAACCTGGGCCTTGGGGGTTCTCAGAATCTTAACCACCAACCAAATAACACACAGAGGGTGGATCTAGGCCTCCTTGCACATATCTAGCAAATGTGCAACTTGGCCTTCATGTTGATACTCAACAACTGGAATAGGGGCTATCCCAAAAGCTGTTGCCTGTAGGTGGGATATGTTCTAGCTGGGTTACCTTGACTGGCCTCAATGGGAGGGGTATTGCCTAGCCTAACAGAGACTTGAAGTGTCAGGGTAAGATGTATACATAGGGTGCCTCAACACGCTCAGAGAAAGGGGTAAGGGGGGTGGGGAGGGTTCTGGGAGAGAGTGACCAGGAAGGGCCAGTGAGCAGGATGTAAAGTGAATAAGTAAAAAAAAAATAAAATTTAATTTAAAAAGAAGGAGGAGGGAGGAGGAGGAGGAAGAAGAGGTGGAAGACGAGGTGGAGGAAGAGGTTGAGGAGAAGGTGGAGGAGGACAAGTTGTGTGTACTGCTGAGAACTGAGCCTTAAAATTGACCCAAACCCTTGGAGGAGCCCAGAAGATCAGGAGTAAATCAGAGATTTTGTACACTGAGTTATTTACACTGCTGGAATTTGGTTTTGCTTTGCTCAGGTTATGACTCTGCCCAGTTGTTTCCTCTTGAAATTAGAAGATATTTAACTTATTTTTGATTTTATAGTAACTTATGCTGTGATGTTAGAGATGAACAAGAAAGGACCTCTGCAGATGGTCCTGGGATCTATGAGAAAGCCAATATATAGCATCCCTGCATGGCCTTTGCATCAGCTTCTGTCTTCAGATTCCTGCCCTGTCTTAGTCCCTGTCCTGACTTCCTTAGATGGTAAAGTGTAATGTGGATGTGTATGTCAGATGAACCCTGTGTTCCTTGAGTTGCTTTGATCATGGTGCCTTATTACAGCAATAGTAATCTTAACTAAGAAAAAGTCTCAAAATATCCTAAGAAAACAAGCAATTGCAATTTATGCAGGGCCCTAGACACTTCTAGGGAAATGCCAATTTCTCAAAATCCCTCTTTCTTTGTTTTTCAGTTTGTCCTCTAAGATATCTGAAATTAGAGAGATGTCATGTAAAGCAATTATAACGTAGAAGTTTGAAACTGTTGGTTATTTTTGGAATATAAATTGTGATGGACTATTTTATATACACACATGCAGACACCTACATACACAGACAAATACACACACACACACACACACGCATGCACACACACACACACACACACACACACACACACACACACACTTATATATGAAGAACCGAGAAAGACTCTAGGTGCTAAATCTGCCTCAATATACCTGAAAAATCTAGACATCATGACCTGACCTAAACATTTCGCAACTTTTACTTTGTTTAAGCTGCCCAGACATATTCTTGCTCCATTTTTTCTCCATAAAAATTAGAATATCATCAAGCTTATACCAAAAGATGGAGTGATGCTCCGGTGCCATGGGGCACACCTATAAGGTTCCTCCCTCTACAGGAATACACTGACATAATATGGGCAATAAGAAATAGCTTTATTTAATACCTGTGTATGATTAGGAAAACTCTGTCTTTTACTGAACATCAGTTAGCTTTACTAAGATTTGAAAGAAAATGGCATGCTGACATCTTGTTTGAGTTGTAGAACATAGAACATAGAGTGTTATTACATGTTGCATGTGCTATTCCTGCAGACTGTTAATCCGAATCTTGAATTAATTTTTGACTTTCCTTGATGATCCATCCACTCTCTAACAAACAAACCTCATTTAATAAAGTCATTACACAGTAGAGGTAGTTATGACAGAAATTCCACTTTGATGAAAGTTGATATAGAACTGAATGAGAGACAAAGGAAAACTGAGTGAAGGAAAATATCCCAGAGGAAACTTCTCCAGTTGACTTAGAAGAAGGAATTGTCGTGGCCCAAGATGTTTATATGAAAGGACACAGGATCCTGATTGTGCTATAGTATGGGGAAATGTAAGTTGAGATTTAAACCTAGAGAAACTGTGAGGCCTGGTCAGGACCCTTATGTGCCCTAGAAATAAGTTCAAAAGAAAGATTACTCAGAGTGTGTGTACATTGTCTGCCATGCAAGCAGAAGAATCTGACACCAGTGTCTCGAACACAACTTAAAAAAAATTAAAAACAGATATCCTGGTATATGGTTATAATCTCAGAGCTACAGAGACAGACAGATGGATTCTTAGGCCTTGGTGGGAATAAGTCTAGTTTAATTATCAAATAACAGGTACTAGTGAAAGCTCATGCCTTACTGAGGCAGATAGTTTCTCAGGAACTACATTGGGTTAACATATAGCTTTCACACACATTTATACATGTGTACATCTACACCTGCACACATTTAACTCACAAAAGCAAAATTAGCAAAATAATTATTAACTCAAGTTATTAGTTATATTAGATTTATAGTTTTCAAAACATTTTTCCTGCAACATGAAGACTTTTAAAAGAACAAGTGAGACTGAATTAGGATATGGTAATCTACCTACAGCAAATCATATATAGATGACTGGTGATCAATAAAATATGCCGATTTGGAGGTGAGAAAGAACATCCAGGCTGAGGCAAGTTTGGGAGTGATATGTATGCAAATGACAGTGACTCAGACTCTGCTCTCATAAAGACAATGCAGTACAATATGGTAGACCAAGGTTGGAGCCTTAGTCAAGAACACTGAAGGATTCAGTTAAGAACCTGAAGGTAGGAAGTGAGGTAATATTCAAAGACATAAATGAGCACAAGCCAAAGGAGGGAGGCCTTTTAAGAATGGAGAGGCTTGGGTTTCATGTTCTGTAATATGCTGGAGGACAGGAAAAGTATCCACTGGTCTGTCAGAAAAGTCATTGATAACATTAGGGGTAAGAGTATGAGGACTAGATCGTGCCACACTGAAATGAAGAGTGGTTACCAGTTAAAGGCAAACAGTTAAGTGCCAGAGACTGAAAGTGGATGAAGGACACATACAACCAGAGGGGAAAACAATGTTACAAGGAGTTGTATTTGAGAGGAGCAAGAATTGGGAATGTTATATGATGGGAAAATTGAAACAACCTGAGTCTTAAACCCAGAGCTTATAAGGTTCCTTGAGGGTAGGGGTGGGATATAGATTTTCTGAAGTTGCTAAAAATGTTTAGCCCAAGGTCACATGACTCGGTGTACATCATAGTGGTAGGAGCATGTATAAAACCAAATACTTCTCACTTCTCCATGGAAAGCAGGCATAGAAAGGGACCCAAGATTTAAGTTAGTTACTATGAAGAGTCCTTTAGGTTTTCTGGATAGAGTTCATATTATCTACAAGCATTACCTCTTCATTTTTGACTTCTCCTTCCTTTCTCTTAACTTCTTTTGAAGAAAAATGTTTAGTATGGATATTGTTCACTTGTCCATGTTTTTCTATTCCTAAAATAGGTTAAAAACTCTGGCTCATTCAAATATACAAATATCTTTTCCATATCTTCTTGTTACTTTATAGTTTTAAAATTCAAACATTCACACATATTAACCTCTGATTAAATCTAGTGTAACATATAAAGTATAAGGGCTTTCTACATATAAATATTTTTATTTTAGTTATGTTTTGATCTTGTCTTGAGCCATCTTCTCAAGTACTTATTCACTTATTTGGAAATATTTAGTATGTAATTTAATGATTAAATGATTTTAACATTTAGTTTATTTTTCTCATCTTTATATCTCATATTTCTTTCTCATTGTTTCTTTATTTATGATGATGATATTGATTATGAAAGTACTTAGCCTTCTTGCTCTACAAAGCCAAAGTTATTTAAGCTCAGAGGTCTTTCTGTCAAATTGATTTTAAACATTTCTCCATTTATTATATATTGATTTATTTTTGCTTTCTTTTCCTTCAATTACATATTTTCTACAAAGTCCACATTCTCAGCTTTTAGTACAATTTTATCATTTAAATTTTAAGACTTCTAGGCATACTGTCTAAAGGAACATGTGAAAATTATATCTCTGGGATTTAAGTCAACAACATAATTTTGCTGCTATTTACTCAAAATCATTAGAAGACAAAGTTACTAAGCCTTAATAGGTCCAGACCTTAAAAGCAAGCTAATTTGAAATAAGCTTTCAAATTTCCTCCTTTGTAACAATAAAAATAAGCAATACCTCCTAGAAATGAAAGGCTCTATAACAAAGTATGTTCTACAAGGGAGCAAATGTCAAAATATTAAGTACTTTGATAAAATTTCTAAGCTGGAAAAAGCATTTTTAACAAAGTGGGTTTACTTTGACATAGTTCTAAATTACACTGAGGAGAATAAGTACCTAGGGTTTTAATAGTATGTATAACACAAAGTTTCCTCTATCTGGTAAAAACATTTATGTATTCCTATAATCTAGCAGAATACCCTATGGTAAATGACTATATAACCAGTGACTATATAGCATTCACTTAAAGGTCCTGTCTTATGGGGAGTTTATTATCCTCTGAAATCATAACTTGCAGGGTCTATTTTCATTATTATTAATAGACCCACTAACAATGTCTTAAAAGATGCTTGGTGTTCAGCTGTCAACCCATTTTTATGAATTTTGAAATTGCAGTTAATAGAGTATTTAATGGATCCAGAGTCTATTTTATGACTCAGTAAGAAAGACATCAACATTCAACTCTTATAATTTTAAAATGATTTATTACTTATATAGACACTTTTTTGTTTGTTTGTTTTTGACAAGTATTAATGTTTGGAAAACTCTAAACTTACTGTGTGGCTAGAGATGACAAGACTATAATAGAGTCCCCTTTATTCTTTTCTGTCTGTAAAAGGGATCAGAATATAATACTATACTAGGACTATACTATACTAGAATATAATACTATAAAAGGACAATTTTAAAGTCAAACTAAAACTCCTCTGTAAGTTTTCTAGAGTAATCTCTGCAATGAAGTGTATTTCAAATTTGCATCCATTTAAAAACTCCCGTTAGTTCTCCATGTTTGTTAAATGTTAACTTTTTGTATCATTATCAAGGGGTGCAATATTATCAAGTGTGCAATAGTGTGCATATGGAGGTCCAAAGACAACTTGGTGTAGTAAGTTCTCTCCTCCTCGCTTTATTATGAATTCCCAGTAACAAATAAAGGTCTTGAAAATTTGTGACAAGAATACATTTTTAGTGCTATAACTATATATATATATATATATATATATATATATATATACAAAGGTGGCAGGGAAATTGTAAATATGTAAATTTTAATATAACATTTCCATGTACATGTATCAAAACATCATATTCTATATCTAAACATAAATAAATAATAATACTTGGAAAGATTAATGGTAGGTAGATAAGTAGGTATGTAGCTGGACACAAATATATAAAAATATATATATAGCTACATAAATATATAATATGATATAATAAATATGACAGAAATGTGTATGCAAATCCTTGTATTATACATCTGATATGCAAACTCATCCACAAGTATGATAAATAAACACTCTGGTACAGGATTATGCAAATCTAGACATAAGTTTATAAATATAAACTGTAATTCACTTTTACATGCACATACACACACACACACACACACACACAAATCCATACAATTTATTAACATTTCAGAAGTATTTTCTATGTCACTATGTTACCAATTTTTTTGAGTCATGGCCTTTAATAACTATACACAAATCTATGATAATGATTTATCACAATAACTTCTAACACTACATGTGATAGGGTACTTAACTTACCTGGGAGATCACTGGACACTCATATAAATGGTGGCAAGCCAATGTTTTTCTGTATTTGAATTACATCTGTGAATAGATGGATTCTCTGTGATAGAATGATGGTACTTGTAACAATTTGACTCTTAGTACAAATACATATTATCAAATTGATATCTAAACAAATACCCGAATTTGCACTTCTGCCATCAGAACACTCAAGTGTTTCCTCTGAATTCTTGCCAACAATACTATCATGATCTTAGCTCTATTTGTTTACTTTATCTTAGTTTTATCAATTTGTATCATTCAAAATGCTACCTTTGTTTCATACTTATGTTTTATTACAATTACTGGTGATATACATGCAGTTTTTCTGTGCTATTGCTAGCTAGTTCCACCTATACTTTTTTGGTCATATATAGCTTTCTCTCATTTATCTAATGATATCATAATGACTTATAAGGAGGTGATTTGATGTCAAATTCAATTTCCATTCCTACACTATTTACTGTAAATATTTCTAATCTTCATTATGTCATTGTACTTTGGTTGGTTTATTTCTTACTAATCCCTGCTTGAAAGTATCTTCCACTAGGTATCTTCATGATTAGCTGGTCAGACCTTCCAAATATTGATTTTCCAAAATGATTTCTTTCCATTTCCTTTATAGTACTTATACTACTCATAGTTATTATTAATAGTTTAGTAATAATTTAACTCTAACTTCTTATGTTGACTTTTTTTAGTAATTTCATTAGAAATTGTTTATTGTCTATTCTCCTCTCCTACCTGATGATACAGCACAAAACTTTTTTCCATTTATGTTTTTCCTGGAAAATAGATTATTTTTAAGCAACGTATTCTTATTATAATTTCCACTCCCCAAACTCCTCCCAGATCCTTCATCCTTCCCCATCCATCCAAATCCATACCTTTCTCCCATTTTAAGATACAAAAAAGCATCTAAAATAAATTAATAATAATAATGATAATAATAATAATAATAATAACAATAATTAGATTAGGTAAAATAAAAACAGACCAGAATAGGACAAAATGAACAAAAGAAGCAGAAGACAACCAAAGAAGAAACCACAAAAATCTCATGCAGAGACACATATGTGTTCCCACACAAAAATCTCATATAATGTATACACAAAGGACCTGTAAAATAAGACAAACATGAGACATGAGACAATAACAACAAACAAACAAACAAACAAACATTCCAAAATGGCATTGAGTTCATCTTATATAAGCAGTCTTCAGCTAGGTAGAGTCCTTCCCTTCTGAGTGAGACTTTATTGGAGAAAATTAAGTTTTTCTTGGCAGGTATTATCATTTGGAGATAGCTTCTATGTTAGGGTGGGGGCATGTGTCCATTTCCTCTCACAGAGCTAAGATCCCATCTGTTTCAGGCCCTGTACATACTGTCACAGTCTCTGTGATTTCATATGTGCCTCCATCTTGCTGTTTTTAAATGGCCTTGTTTCTTGGTGTCTTCCATTCCCTCTAGCTCTGGTTTGAACAGACTTTCTTCCTCCTCTTCTCAGGTTATCTTAAGCCCTGATATAAGGGATTTGATGGATTCATCCCATTGAGAACTGAGTGCTCCAACATCTCTCACCACTTCACAATGTCTGGCTATGAATCACTGTATTTTTTCCCATCAACTACAGGAAGAGGCTTCTCTGTATTGTTGGTTGAGCAAGATACTGATTTATGAGTATAGCAGAATATGATCAGGAATCATTTTATCGCTACATTGCTTTATCATTCGAGTAATATTTGAATTTTCCCTAGGTCCTGATCTATTTTGTTTCAGGTTCTTGTTAAATTCTAATCGTGTTGATTCTCCTTAGCATTTCTGTTCCAGTCACTTCCATTGGAGAAAGGTGGTAAAGATTATGCTTTTGCTACCTTAACCATATTTGTCCCGTAGGAAGTAGACACAACCTGAAGTCACATAGCTTTGCAGACTCTTCTTACAGAGATTTAATCCAATGAACACACAACATGAATTAAAGGGTAGGAAGACATTTAACGGTTTTCTCTCACCTCAGCTAAAGCAGAGAGGTGTGATACTGATGAAGCTAACTTAAGGTTCGATTTTGGCATGACCTAAAGGAATTAGATCTTTGTAAGAGGTGAAGAGTGAGTTATTTTGACCTCGACAGGGGATTCCCTGTACATTGCTCATGTCTAAGAGGCACTTTTTTCATCTATAAGTGGTAGGCTTTACGGGGAACTTGAATGTACTGTCTTAATGTAATAATAATGTAAAGTTCTTGGTGAATCTTTCTACATTCAAAATGTTTCAGTGTTAACATTAATAGGATTTTATTCTTATTCTGAAAGAAATTGATTAGCGCACACTCAATTTTCAGTTACTAAAGTTAAAGATAAGTGCATATGCAAATAAGTACAAGAGCCTTCAGAATTTTCATCTTTTTTTTTTTTTAAAGCGTGTAGAGAGTAATACTAAGACAAATGAAATTGATAATTAAGGATCTTGGTTCTCTGAATTTAGAACAGTAGGTTTTTCAGATTACCATAAAAAGAACAATAATCATGACTGTTTCAATATAAAGGGACTAATTTAAAAGTTAAAGAGTGAAACACCTTGCAGTATAAACTAAGAAAGAACTGATGACATGAACATTAGAAAAATTGCACCGAGAGCACAGACTATTACCAGAGATAAGACAAGGTAACTATACTAAAAATATGTATTCAATGATAGCATTTCAATATCTGAAGCAAAAATGAATAGTGGTGAAAGAAAAATAGAGCAATCTAAAATTATTATTAGACATTTCAAAGGGATTTTTTTTTAGGTAATTGATTTTTAAAAACCATTAAACAAAAAATTGATAAAAAATACAGAGATTTGAATATTTTCTTCTAATTTAGTTTAATTGGAATTAGTAGAAAATCCAAGCAATGATGTAACTATATTCCTGAACACTGTGCAAGATTTACAAACAGAGCAAATTTTGATTTTAAAAACAATTGCAAAAATTCATGAAGCTTGAAATCACACAAAGTACTTTCTTTGACCCAAATAATATTAAATTATTAATAAGACTAATAATTAACATTAAATTGCTAACTAAGAAATGTATAGCATATGTATGTGATGTTTGACACTAATTTCAGGAGAGTTGTGAATAAATGTACCCACTCTACATAGGAAACTGATGACAGAAATAAGTATAGATACTGCCACAGTCCAACTTGGTGAACCAATGGGCTTTGTTGGGGATATGAACAGGAATAAGAGCTAATAGTTACTTACAAGACAAGAAATATCTCAAAAATAGTTATATCACTAATGCCCCTCCCCTCAGCTTGCATGACAGCTCAGGAAAAAGACAAGCCTGAAGTGTTCAATAGGAAAGAGACTGTTTCTGGTAGTTCAGTTGGTCTGAGGCCTTTCTAGGCAGCTTGGCTGTAATCTGCTACTTACAGGTGGCTTGAATAGTCTGGCTTCCCCAAGCCAGTTCAGCTTGTTCAACAGTGATTACCAGTAGTCCTTAGAGCTATGTAAACCAACCAAAGAGGATTCTGGCAATTCTGGTCATTTTCAGGGACTTCCTAAATCTATTGTGTTGTCTATTTTCTTGAGGTCAATGTGCTTCCCTTCAGCCTGGAATGCTTCACCTCATCTTAGAATATTCTGTGTCTTAGAAAGATTTCCTCTAAGATGGTAGACATCTCAGAGAAGACTGTTTTATAATATATTATAAGCAAGTGGAATGGTTTTAAGAATGTGAATTTAGTGAAAAATTTGTAAACCAAGCAACATATTACAAATCTTCCAGAAGACTAGTGTTGAGTTACTCTCATCCATGTAACATGACACATTACTTCCTGTTCCTACAACTCCAAAGACTCTCTGCCTCTCCTTTTGCCTTTTCAGGCATTTGAACAGATATGATGCACACTCACACATACATGCATAAGTATAAACCAAAACTAAAATAATTTTTAAACATATCAAACAATGAAACATCCATGCAACCTGATTCCAAAATTGTATATGAAGCTCTACATAAAGGAAATATTTATTGTCTAAGCCAATAGGGAAAAATATACATTATATAATCTTCCACATATTTACATAGCTGATTTGTTTATAGTAAACATAATACTCTCATTAAGTATCACCTGTGTAAAGGCAAATACTAATGATAGTGCTGTTGTTTTGTTTTGATGCTGTGACAAAATGGCCTAGTAAAAATAAACTTAGGGGAGAAAGGATTTATTTTAGTTCAAATTCTATATGCATTATATGAGGAAAATAAAGGTTGTAGGAGCTACAAACAATCATATCACATCCATAATCAAAACCTAAAGGAAAGGAATACAATATAATCACTCAGTTAATTTTTTTCCACTTGTATCACTCAAGACACCAAACCTAGGGAACAGGGCCACCCACAGTGGGCAATGTCATCCACACATCAATTAATTCAATCAAAATAATATCTGACAGAAGTAGAGTAACATGGTATAAACAATCCCTCATTGAGATTTGCTTCCCAGGTGATTATACATTGTAAGTATAAGTTGAAAATTAAAATTAGTAATTCCTAAATATTTCTATATAGAAGCTGTGTTGGTTAGATATACAAATGAAAACTCCTGAACTTTCAAATCACAGTATAAAAAATTAATTTGAAATATTTAATACAAAAGCAATGGGGAAATCAAAAAGAAAGTGTCACAAATGTTTCTGTGCATAGCATTTTAGTATCTGTTAAATACAGAGACTTAATCCGAAACATGAAACAGGAAAGACATTTTTATCAAATGAAAGTCAACATCTCAATATTAACAAAGAAAAACTCTCAAAATCCTGAAGAAGAAAAACACAAACAGACAAACTTATACTAATTGATAAAATTCTTTCTCAAGAATAAAAATAGGTTCAAGTTCCAAAAGGTGATATTTGTATTCTAATTCCCAGCTTTTCATCTCAGATTCTCATGTCTTAGAACCCATCTATAGGGAGTAATCAGTGCTACAGATGCTGCACTGTGTACATATATATTGATATATATTATGTGTAATACCAGAAGAGCAGATTGATTTTGATTCTAATTATAGTGGCTTGCTTCTATATCTTCCGTAATTACAGTTTTTAGCTGTACACCTCTGATGATATTTCATTTTTCATCTGGACATTCTGCCAAGAGCTTCTCTAGAAGGCAGTGATGTGGTCTGCTTTGTTACTGCTATTTTCCTTGGGCCTTCACCAGCATTTAGCTTGCTGAGTGTTTGATGTTTCTGTCTATGGGAATTTTGGAATCTAGCAAGTAATGACTCATCCACATAGTATGTAACCGGGCAACTATTAAAGTAAGAATTGAAAACATTAATTTTTCATATTCAATATGCATATATCTTGAATATAATATAGAGAACATGAAACTTATGCACATTATGAATAGAGTATTTGTCTCTTATTTCCAAAATTTATAGAATATAGATATTGGAGGCATCTTCTATATAAATATACTAGAAAGGTACTTATGGCTACGTTTTTAAGTCACCACTAAACTTTAAAGTTGCAAAGAGTAAAAATGTTTCTAGACGATTAAGGACATTAAAATTTGTGCTATTTGCTTCTTTCCTTGGGCCATCAGAAACTCCTAAGACTACCGACATGGTTTCAAACTGTACTATTTATTGCCTGTAATGTGTCAGTTTGGTGGATGAAAGCAGCTCTATTTTGAGTTACTCTAAATTATTAATGTGAAACTATCTCAAGGAGAAATAAGATATCTGGTGACTATGTACACTAGCAAGACCTATAAGTATAACCTGTATCCAATCTATCTCTAGCAGAGAAATGTACAGGAAAGTACATTATTATAATATATTTAGAACCTTAGGACTTCAATCATCTTTCTAGATGTAGTAACACACACCTACACCCTTACAACTTGAGAGACTAGAAGCGGGAGGGTCAGGGGTTCACCATAGTCATCCATTACATAATGAGTTTAATGCTAGTCCAAGATACATGAGACAATAAATTAAAAAAATAATAAAACATGAAACAAAAAACAAAAACAAAACAAAACAAAAATATGAGCTGATAAGATGGTACAGAAGATAATTTCATAACACCAAAGATGATGTTCTGAGTTCAATCATATTGAATCCATGCAATAGTTGTCTCTGACCTCCATAAGTAAGCCCTACATGTTTGCACCACTCCTATACAAAGTATAAACCTAAAGACAAAAATTACCCTTCCATGACTGGGCAGTGGTGGTGCATGCCTTTAGTCCCAGCACTCGAGTGGCAGAGGCAGGCAGATTTCTGAGTTCCAGGCCAACCTGTTCTACAAAGTAAGTTCCAGGACAGCCAGGGCTACACAGAAACCATGACTCAAAAAAAAAAAATTACCCTTCCAGGAATATCACAAAAGAAATAATATCTATAAAGTCTGTAGTATCAAGAATATTATACATTTTTATAAAACAATGAGACATTTAAAGCGAGTTCACCAAGAGTTTAAAAATTAGCCAGTATTCATATTACAATGGGCTGACAATAAATTACCAGTTTGATATTTTAAAGAATGAATAATGTGTGCTTCATCTAAGATCATGGATTAAAAGAAGATACTTAATATTTAGCACAATGACTAGCAATGATTTAATTGTCTTATGTAATCTATGAACTCTATATACACGAAAATTAAAGCTGAAGTCTATCAAACTAACGACAAAGGAATTTCATGTTGAGAGAGCTCTTATTATTGTGGGACATTAGAATAGGCACGTGAAACTTTCTTTGGTTTAAATTTTGGGACCCTGTGCAAGGCCATATCTAAAAGTTCTTTGACAAGTCACACATCTGCATTCACTTCATCTAAAGACACTTGTCTAGCACAGGGAATATGTGATAATCTAGATTTTTGGACACTGGAAAAGATGGAAAGGAAATCCCTCAGAAGGGATTACCAAACTCTGACCAGTTTGCTTTCCTATAGATGTATGGCTATTCTCTGGAAGAAAAGACACTCAACTGTTCTTCCTAGATTCACCTTTGTTTGAAAACTTCATTTGTATTAATGAAGAGGATTAAGAAGATTAATAAGAGGTTGAGCAAAAACACTCAAACTGTGCAACCAATGCTTAAAACTCAGGTTTTGATAATGCTTATTACTATTGACTCACATTTTTAAGTTCTTATTTATTAGGATGACAATGAGTAACAGGCATGGTTTTGAATTCTTGCATTCTTTTACAGACAGATTAACAAAGCAAGGTCCTTTCCTAGGGAAATGGACACTATACTGTCTAGTGCTATGGAGTCTCTCTCTCTCTCTCTCTCTCTCTCTCTCTCTCTCTCTCTCTCTCTTTCTCTTTCTCTCTCTCTCTCTTTCTGTCTGTGTGTGTGTGTGTTTTACATGCACATACATACAAGCAAATATACAAATAGCAGGTATAATATCAGTCTGAATTATTATAATTTTAAAAATAAAATAAGGTCCTGGAAACTCTCAGAGAGAAACTCTATAGGCATAATTGACAGAGGCCTTATGAGTTTTTAACTCTTTTATCAGAACCAGGGTTTTATGGAGAGAGATTAGCCACATATTCCAAGCTTTGGACTAAAACAATCAGGAGAAGTTACACAACCTTTACCCAGATGCCCATGTCACCCGTTATTAATTATGAGAAGCTACAACATTCCAGGCTCTGGGATATGTTGCAAAAACGATGTCTTTGTTCATGTTTTTCTTCCTCTTTCCTTGTGTTTACAGATGAAAGATCATGAATTTAAAATAAAATTAATAAAATTAGTAAAATACTATTGAGAAGATCCAGAGGCAGAAATGTGCTCTTGGACAGTAGTAGAAGTGTGGTAGGTAGCTCTTGAATGGTCTTATGGTCAGAGAGAGAACTTGTCAAAAGGGATATGCTGGCACACAAATGTAGAGCTATAGAAAATGACCTGCTTAAGCTTACAAATTCAAAAAAGGACTGCACTGTTCTTTTAAGAATGCTGCTTACTACTTCTTTCCAACAGCCAGTGACATAGCACACCCATTTCAGCCTTAGAAAACATTTAATCCCAGGTCAGGGTACTCCATAGACTTTCTGGGAGACTACCTTCTGTTCTAAAGACTAAAGAGTTGTGCTAGACTAAAAGAACACTTGGGGTGACCATCCATACCAGCAAATGAAAGGTGCTATCTCCCAAAATCAGTACCTTATGACTACTGGAACAAAGGCCAGAAAAAGAAAGCCACAGGCCCCTCAAACCTCATCATTGTATCTAAGGCTTTCTTCTAAATCTTTTGCCAGTACCAGATAGAGCTGGTTTACAGTTGGACAACTCCCATTGTCATTAACTTATAGAATCATTAATGTATGCAATGAGTCATATATTTTCTTTTATTTTCAATTCTAGGTCAATGCTCATTGAAATTCTTGGAGCCTTGCCCCAAACAGATCACATCACTCTATTGTATGTGTAGATAAAGGGAGATTCACATAAATGGTGAACCCACGAAAAGTTTGTGAGTCATAAAGATAATCTGGTGCCACCTCACAGATCTGTTCAATGTAATGAGTACTGTTTCATTATAGTGTTGTCTTTATTTCTGTGTCATAGAATTCCATGAGGTCATAGTGGTATTAACACAACATGAGAACTTAAAAAAAGGCAAGTCACCTATAAAAACTAATGTTTGTAATTGTAATGGCTTTGAATACTGTCCTATAAGCAAAATGAAATGGCTAACTTACTTGCCAGTTTTCTTTATCTAACCACTTTTGCGTTCCTGTCCCTAATATTTACTCAATGCATATTCTGTGTTAATAATCTAAAGTTTTAAATTTTTTTCTTTAATTTTTTATTTATTATATATATACATATATATGTGTGTGTGTGTGTGTGTGTGTGTGTATACTATACCTGTCTTCAGACACACCATGAGGTCATCAGATCCCATCACAGATGATTATTAGCCATTATGTGACTGCTGGAAATGATCTCAGGACTTCAGGAAGAGCAGTCAGTGCTCTAAACCCCTGAGCCATCTTTTCAGCCCCTACAAATTTAAATTTAAATAAAAAATATAAGAAATATTCGATAATAGACCACTAGCAGTTCCTAACGCACTCTGATATATCTTCAGGTCAATATTATTTAATTCATCATCTATTTATTGAATCATAAGAAAAAACAGTTTGCTAATTATACTTTAAAACAAACATAGCTATTTTTTTCTGAGTTATTACTTAGGAAGAAGGGAAAGGGGGAGAATGTCATCAAAGCATACAATAATTTCAAATTTCCAAGTGCTAAAATGATGGAAGTATTGTAGTTAAGCTCATTAGACTTGTAATGAAAATTGGATTCTAATTGTATGCCTTAAAATCTAAATATTTTTAGAGAAGAGTTATGTGTCTAATAAAAGGCAGCACCATTACTTGAACAATGAGGCAAAATTATATCAAACATGAAATTGCTTATGTTGGAGTTGTCAAACTGTGTGCAATTCTTGACAAGTGCAATCAAATTTCAAATATCAGTTGATACAGAGTTCCCATCCAATTGCCCTGAGTAATTGTGATTGTCAATTTTAGTGAGTAAAAATATGCCGAGGGGTTAGAGAAGCATACGTGTTCTTGTGTCTATGCGAGTCCTTTCATATACAGTTGGAACATGAGGGCCCTGACTTCCTGGATAGATTAATCTACTGGAGGATATGGACATTTAGTATCCTATTGGGAAGTGGTGGGGATATGACATGGTAGGACATAGAGGAAGAAAGTGGGTCACTAGGTATGCATCGCTGGGCCTCTATCTTGCCGTAGACTTTTCTTGTGTTTTCTGCTCTACTTTCTTACTGCTGCACTCTCTACCTTGGACTGACCTCTGAAACTCTGCATGAAATAAACTCCTCCGCTCCAAAGTATTGCTCAAAGTAATAATAGCATCAACGCACCCATAATACTATGTATATATACATATGATGTATATTACACATATTAATTACATATATGTGTGTACATATGTACATGTATATACTACAGCTATGGTAAATTGTTTTCTTAACAAATACTTAATGGATATTTTATATCCTTCTTTTCCAGTATTATGCTACTTTGTTTACACAAACTTCCATGCATCCACTGAAAAAGCAATGTTGTTGTTGTTGCTTTCTTTTTCTCTTTAGGGGTAGGAGCACTGTCAGTCAGCTCCCTGCCTAAAGCAAACTATGATCCTGTCAAGACATCTGTCATCTGTTTGGGTTCAGGGAAGAGAAAAAAGAGAGAGTGAATTGGTTTCTAAAGAGAGAAGGAAATGAGCAGTATATAGGATGTATCTTCTCTTGTATTGTCTGAGGACATGAAGTTGGGAAACAATAAAGCATTTGTGTGACTACTGCCATCTTCTTGTGAATCCTGGGAACATGTAGTGGATCCAGAAACTTGAGTTGGTTCATTTTCACCACTGCTGACAAATTAGAGGCTGTTATTTCTGTTATTTCTGTTATGTAGAAATGAATTCCAGAGGGATCAAGATACCCACTGAAGTTAAAGAGCTATTACATGTTTGAGTGCATTTTACACAAAGGGACTTAATGTATTGTTTCTAAACATTAGTTAAAGAGTTGTGCATCCTGAACCTTAATCTCTTTCATCTCTGTAAATCATTGAGAGATAGCCATGTGTGACCAACATTTTCTAAAAGTTATAAAGAACAATGGAGCAAGTTTTCACCTATATGAAATCAACTTTCCATGTAAAGAGATAGATTGCAAATATTTTCCCCATACTGAGAACTTGCAGGCCATTCAGTGAGGGAGCTCCTTTGCTCTTATATTTTTTTTACTTTCATAAAGAAGATGAAATATCAGCCTTCTCTGTGAAACATAACATGAACTCCTACAGATTGCCTAGCTCCTCCCTTTTATATTTGATTTTAAAAATCCACAGGTGACATTTTCAGCAGTACAAGTCACAGTTTTGGTTCCTAAGACACTTTGAACCTAGCAGGCAGCTAAGTCTGCTGAGGTTTGATACCAGTATGTTATAAAACCACACGTAGTAAACTAAGCAAGGGAACATGAGGAAATCTCTATCTCTTTCCATGTTCTCAACACGAGTGTAACAGCTAAGCTACAGATCCTGAGGAACAGCCATCTCCTCTGACACCTTCAGCCCAAGCTTAGAGGACGGGGCTCTTGGTCAGGGCACAATCTCTGAGACTCTTCTCACTACAACTCTCACAGGGATTCCTGTAGCTCTCTGGAGATATATTTAGCCTTCAAGACTACAACATCCTTCCCTGGAAGACACACTTTGAGTTGCCACAGGAATAAGATGGGTTTTAATGTGTTAGCATACAACTCCCATAGAAAAAGAGGCTTCAAAACTTTTACTAGTTTAAGGGAATAAGCAAAACTATGTGAAACTTTCTTTCTAGTTTTCAAAGGCTTTTAGATGCAAGGATAAATTATATATGTTACCTATGATAATAAAAGTAAAGTCTGTATTAGTCTTCAAAACCGGACATACCTATCCTAAGAGGCAGCCTTTTAAAGTTGGGATAAGCTACCGAAAGCCCATTAGAAGAAGTTGTTGAATTTGTGTTCCTAATCAATAATTCTTCAGCCTCTGCTCACCCCTGCATCTCCCGTGAGTACTTACACATATGTGGTTATAAGTTCCTACCAGATAAGATGCTAGCTGTCACAACATCTCTAATTTAGATGACTCTCTCGATTTAGCTAAACTTCTTTTCTCCAATTTCATTCTCTGTTCTTCATAACATTATCTCAGGTTTCAAGATCAGAGCAGTCCAAATTTCTCAGAAAGAGAAGTTTAAAATCATAATGCTTTTCTTTAATCAGCCATCAAGTCCTGAAATCCCTGTCATGTCAGGGTGCAGTCATCCACAGCAAATATGTATTGTTCTTTCAAAATGAGAAAGCAGAAGTAATGCCTTCTTATATTCTCATGGGTGCTCAGAAATCTCCAGCCTCCCCCAAAAGGCCATAAACTATGAGTGACCACTGGCTCTCAGAAAACTGGCCATTAACTGACCATGTACAGTGGAGGAGGGGCAAATTTTATCTGCATGAGAACTGAAAGGCAACCAGTGTAGATTCATCACCAGGCACTGACAGCAGGATGGACTGAGGAAGAAAAATTGAAGAGATTTACAGGATCATACTCTCATAGAGTAAGAAAGCAAAGGAATCAAAATTCATCTTAAGTCTTTGAGAAAAACAGAAAAGGCGCTTATGTAAAAGAATCCTGTGATCTGAATTTTTGTTTGCTTGTTTGTTTTGTTGTTGTTTTTAATACTGTAGCTTCTCTGTGGAGAAAAACCAAGAGCAAAAGTAACTTTTGACAGTTTCACAAACCAGCCTAGTAGAGCTTGAGCAAAACAGGCCTGTTCGTCTTTCCCATCTCTGATGAACTGAATTTTATGGTCTCACTATAGCTCATTTTCAACTTCCTAGAGATATGCCCTGTCATGTTTCTCAGTGTATATGCTTCTAATCTGTCATGAACTGCTTGTTCCATTGAGCTGCTCCTTCAACAGTCCCGTTTCTCTATGTCTCTTTTGACTGAACTATAAAGACACTCATAAAGTAGAGAAATGCATAGCTCAAGGCTCAAGAGCAATCTCAAACACTCTTTACCAGATCCCACTGGACTAAGGGAGCTGTATTCACTAGGTATCATGAATCAGTATCTATAAAAGGTTCTCTAGTACATGTAAATCGGATGCTCAGGATTTCTGACCAGAAGAGTTGTAATAAACCTATATTCCATCTTACCCTTTTGTCCTTTGTACTCCATCATACTTATTTTTCCCCCAGCATTGCATTGTCTTGAGGGGTAAGGCGATCTGAACGTGAAGCAGGTGAATGGAAGTCAACAAAACAGATAATTTGAACCATAATTGAGAAAAATGAACACTATCGGAGAGGATAGCAAGGATTATTCTAAACTTCAAGTTTGCTACTGTATGACATGCAAAAAATCAGATTTTTGAAGAATGAATGCATCGGTAAATTGATGAATGAATGAGTGAATGAATGAATGAGGAATATAAGCTATATCACACCAGATAGACACACAGCAGATAGAACATACCAGCAGTCTTTTCCATGTGTGTGTACACCAATGTTGTGACCTGTGATTGCTTTATAGCCAAATAAGATAGGACCGTTTAAGACAAGATTGCTCTTAAGTTAACATGTTCCGAATGACAAAAGATTCCATGAATTGGGAAAGACATTTTATTTCCAAGCTTCTAAGAGGATTCTACAAACATTAAAGATCCTTTAAGTTAAAAAAAATAGAAAAGAAAATAGGGAAAAGAAAGGGAAAAACAAGCCTTCTTAAGTATTGAAAAGTAGACAGTCCTGGGGGAAAAGTTCCTTGACATGAAAATGTGAAAATGAAGTTGCCAACTCTATTCTGACTACATTCCTATATATATATAAAAGGATTGTTGTGATAGTAAGGGGACTTACAGCTGAGTCAGCGAGGTTCATTTTCCTGTTTAGTTATTCAGTTATTTCAAATTCAATTGGAGATTGGTGTAAACCTAGCAAAATATTCTTTGGATTACAAATTCTATCTATAAAATAAACATAACCTGTAATTATGCAAGTACCAAGAATGCACATTCTTTCCTGGGATAAAAGACTCTCAAGTGGCAATGTCCACTGAGTTTCTCCCACTGAATTAGTCAACTGATTTGATATCAATGCAAAGTGAAGTGGGAGTGAACACATCATAAAAAACAGTATATAAGATCTCAAGAAATAATCACAAAATTGTAAAAAAAAAATCATTTTTTCCATAAATCAAGAGAAAAAAATCATGTGCCTTGTGTTTCAAGAAAAGGAGGGGAAGTGTTTGCAGTGTGACTCTCTGTGATGTCTTCCCACATATTGCTTTGTCTGGACCTTTGGTCCGTTGTACAAGTGAAAGGTCCTTCACAGAAGTTCCAATTCCCAGGAAACTAGAGGCAACTGCAGATGACTGTGACATTAGCACAGATCAAATGGCATCAATCATCAATGTTCAACATCATCCCTGATCTCACTGAGAGTACTTGGCCCAAAGCATCGTCTAAAATAAAGGTAGGAAAGTGAATTGCCCTTTCTTTCATTAAGACTTGAAATTTTATATTATTTGAAGACAAAATAAAATTACAGGAGGACAAAAATAAGCACTTTCAACTGTCAGTCAGTCTTTATCCTAATAAAAATTACATAATGAAAACCAGAGTTGGTTTTGACTATGCACCCCTTCAATTCCACAATGCTCAATGCAGGGCATCAAGTCTATATCTAGAACATCGAGAGGTCTGGCAGTCCTCATGAATTTGTCTCTCATAACTATGAATTCACAAGTTAAATGCATAATATATAACATATTGTAAAATCATAGGCTAATCATAGGCTAGTCTAGATCTCTAATGTCCTTCTTTAGAAGATATACTCCAGAAAAAGCCAGAACATACAAAAAATAATTTACATGAAGTTACAGAATCTTATCTTTAAAAAACTCAAACATATTTGATTTAAATAAACAATAAGAGCAGCAGACGACAACAGATCATAAATAGGGTTATTAAAAGATCACAATTAAATTAGAAATATAAATGGATCATTAGAAATCCTTATTTTTTCAAGGTTAAGAATCAAACCCAGAATTAAAAAAGAATCTTTTTTTTATTTCAAAGGTTGCTTCTTATATTGAAGCTCATATTAAAGCAACAGTACAATGTTCATAAAATATAAGTGTGATGCTGTAACATTTTCGTACATGTCAGAATACTGATATTTGTATGTATACTAAAATAAGAACTTTAAAATTGTACAAATAGATACATTAAAAATGACATAGAAATAGGGTGCTCCTCACTGAAACAAGACAGTTATATCTGGCACGTATTAGTTTAGGATGAAAGTAGAAGCAAAAAGATTTACAAGAATCAGCAGTAACAAGATTGATGCTCAAGAGACATAATTGTACATTGTATTGTACATACATTGTATGGGTTTAAGCTGGCTGGATATTATATATTTCAAGTTTAAAAATGCACTACAGATAGAGTGTCCATAGTTTAAGGCGAAATTACAGCTCAGAACTGTTGTCCTTTCTAATTTTGTGGAAGCTTCTTCGAGAAATTAAAAAATAAAATAAGAGAGACTTAGATGTTCATAACACATAGACAATTTCCCTTCATTGTAAGTTCACCGTGGACTTCTCCTTCATTTAAATATTTTGTGTGCCAAGTGGTTTTTCTCTAGTGAAGGTGATAAACAACTTCAATATTTGCTTTTTGAGTGGGAAAAGGTACTTCACAGTATTTTCCACTTTGATGTCCTTGCAGTTTTATTAAATGTTTCCTCTCTGTAAAACTCTGCTTGTTTTAAATGAGCCTTTCCTTGATTTAAAAAAATACCTGTTTACACATCTTCTAGATTCTTGAGAATGCCAGACACAGTTCTTAAGGCCAAATTTGTATCATTATTGTTAAGAGTCATCATCAAAAGTGTCTTTGGAGCCATACAAGTCTGCTAGTTTCTTAAAACGAGGTCCCCAGTTCTGTAGATAGTCGTAGTCCAGGTCTGAATCTGTGGTGGCAGACTCCAAGGAGCTCAGGGACCCAGCCACGGAACCCCTGCCCTCATAACCATAGATTTGGATGGAGTCATAGGGAGGGGCCGTGGGATCATTATCTGCCTCCTGTATTCTTGTGTTGATGAAGTCGTCCACATCCACACTGTTGGGTGCTGGTCGCAGCCCAGGTCTAGGCATATACTGATACTCAGGTTTAATATCTTTGCGAGGGATAAATCCATTGATACCATCAGGATTCTGCAGGGTGGCTATGTCGAAGGCTTCCGTGTCTTCCTCACCACCCCCTTCATCATCATAGGTTATGATGTTCTCACGGACATCCTCCTCTTCAAATACAATGAGTGGTTCTTTCTTTTGCCTCCTCAGGGTCACAAACAACACAACGATGACTGTAGGAGAAGAAAAAGAATGTAAGCCAATGTTCAGCCCAACCTGCCTGCTTACTCATTCCCCGAGGGGCTCTGCTTCAGAAGCTGGAGTGATATATATAAAAAAAAAGGATAGCTTTTCCAGAACTCCCAAAAAGAGTTACATGCTGACCTGTCTCTGTCTGCACAGTCTGCCCTGAGAGCATCGTGCCCTGTGAACTGACAGGTTGGAATTATCTTCAATGTTTTGCAAGTGAATCCTAATGTTATTTGGCAGTCCTCTGAAGAATCAGCGAGGAGGATTACTGTTTCCTGAAAGAGGCAAAAGCCTATTTCTTCTTGCAAAGGAGTGCAACTGGCTTCCCCACCTTTAAGATTAAAATGTTCACTCAGGACTGAGGTGAAAAGAGGCTGCTCCTGTCCAAAGGCCCCACTCTGTAATACAGAACTAAACCTTATCATAAGGGTGGGAGAAGGTGCAATTATAAAACCCTCAGAAGAAAAAAATAATGCTGCCTATATGAACATAAAAGCAGAGTGCTATTTAAAAGCCCAGGTGAAGCAATCCTATCTTTCCTGGGAGAGGTATTCCATTAGGCTTGGGGACTTGGCAGAGCCAGCAGTCATTTATAAGGAACGCTAGATACTTCTTAATTTCTATCGATTCAGTGCCCTCCCCACCCTCATCAGGAGGCTCCAACAATCTTTTGTTTGAAGGCTCTCCCACACACTTAGCAAGACTAAAAAGAAGGCTTGAAGCTGCTTTTGGCAAATGGAGTGAGAGCTTCTTTGGGTTCACATCATTCCGAGGAGAAGCAGGGATTAGAAACTGGACATAACTCAGATTCCACAATTTCCACAAAGCCCTAGGACTTCTCTGCTGCATACTCATCTCTCGAGTGTCCCTTTCACTCTTTTGTTTTTATTTGGATAACTAGTGGATTTGTTGTTGTTGTTTGTTTGTGTTTTGGTTTGGTTTTGTCATTCAGTTAAGGAACATTTCTTGGTTTCCCATGTCAGAAACAAGACAGAGCTATCGGCTCCTGTTCCATGGCATCATAACATTTATTATCATACTTTGGTTTATGCATCCAGCATTAATTCTTGAGAGAGCTTTATATATTGTTTGGAGCACCCATATAGTCCAGCCTTGCAGTTTTCTTTAAACCTCTTTTATTAACTATAAAATTCTGCTTCCAGAATTTATGCATGTTCTCTGGGAACATATGTCTGACCTTCTTGGGCACTGAGAGGCATTCTCTACCCTACATCCATACTGCCTTATGCCTCAATCATAGATCTACTGTGTACCTCTGTTTGATTGTGAATTCCTTCCTTGAGAATCTGGGAATTCATCTAATATAGAGACTTTGAAGACTTCTGTCTATATATGTCTCAGGCTTTTCCATCAATTCTGACTCCCAAATAGCAACCAGTAACTGTTAAACCAACCTTCGTGTCTCCATTCTCTGGAGGTGGTCCTATTAATTCATTCCATAGAAAAATGTATAAATTTGTTATCAGATGCCTTACATTTGAAGTTCTACAGTGATACTTGGTTCTGTTAGGACATGAGCAGAGGATAAGGCCTACCTCACCATCAACAACTGCTGGAGAAGCTCATGGGCATGACAATATGCCAAAGCAATACAGATGGATGGATGTTGCAGATAATTAGAAGATCACTGCTCTGCTTCTTCTGGCTTAGGTCCTCCTCTTTCTTCATCTCTCTATCACAATTATTCTTTCTGTTCCATTGCCCCAATCCATTTTTATGTTTGTTCTTATACAGAAAACTCCCCTCATATACCAGGTTTCTGCCTATTCAGCTATAAAACTGTTTCCAGTGCCCCTCCAGCTCATAGATAACATTTGCCTTACAGTCTGGTCATACCATAAAAAGTACACATTATGACTTTTCTCAAACTATTTCAGCATAATTTGCCAACTCACCTGTCCTACCCACTCTGAAATAGACTTCTTGGGTGCTATTACATCTTGCAGTTTGTTTTAAACCATGTGATTGAATGCAGTACAACCTGGCAGTCAGCCTGTACTGGATAAATCTCTTGAAGCACATGCATTGGTTGCACCATGGGACAGGGAGATCCTTACCCAGAAGAATGACGATGCAGGCAAGGATGGCGATCAATGCCCCAGTGCTCAGACCGGCATTCAGGATGTAGGCTTCAGCATTACAGGACAACAGTGCCCCATTCACATCACAGCCACAGACTTTGATAGTGAGGGTATTGGTGCTACTCATAGGTGGGATGCCACCATCACTGATCACAATGGGCAGGAGGTAGATGTCCTGCTTCTGCCGGCTAAACCCTCCACGTCGGGCATAAACTCCTGCAGTGTTATCTGTTTGAAGAAGAGAGACAGGGTATGTTTTCATCTTAGGTCCATACCAATCATAGTTCCCTGCAGCTTGCCAGCATACAGGCATGTTTTGTATTACCAAAACTAAAGTTGAAACTTTTCTCACTTATTAATTCTGATAGATGTCAATAGAAGTCATTGATATAGCACAATATGATCACAGAATCATCTCTACATTTTGGAACAAAACAAAGAAACTGGCTTTTTAAGATCTGTCTTTTGGCAGTTTGGGTTTGAATTTTCTAAAGAAATTCCACATCCTTCCTCCAGGTTCACCAAAAATGTAAACCCACTCATATACCATAGGAAAATTCCTTCAGTAAAATCCAAATACTTGAGTAACATTACAGCTGATTCTTGTTTCTTTGGATTTCAAACAAGCATAAGCAACCAACTCATTAAGCATGTTACCCACACCTGATTCATAAGTTCTTATTCATGTTGCACAGCCCAAAATTGTGAAGCATAACATTGTGTTTTCTTTACTTAGACCTGATCATGTCTTCCAGGCTAACATAGCCTGTTGTCCCAAATGAACCAGCTCAGCCCAGTGTGGAGAACTCACTTGTTTTTGAAGCATTCATTGCTGTTCTACCTGTCTTGACTTTTTATCCAATGTTCCTTGCCTCAAATAGCTATTATTTCTATCATAGAAGTTGGATTTCTCCTGGCTCAAGAATACATCCCAGATTACCCTTCAAAGATGCCTCCTAGACACCTTTATTATTCCTTTATATTGTGATTCATAACATTGTATGTTCCTATTTCTACAGAGGTACACACTCTACATATCACTCAGGATTTGTTGGTAAAACCACTTTGACCTCTATGAGATCGGGGATTTCGAGAGAACAGGGGATTTTATCTGATTTATCTCAGGCCCTTTACTGTCAGGCACACAGCAGAAATTTAATAAATATTTGTTGAGCAAATAGTGTAATTAGGTACTGGGAAAAGTTTAACCAAAATTCCAGATGTTGACTATCATATTTCTCCATGTTTTATAACTTCTATTCCCCAATGTTTCCTCATCATGTTCACTCTACAGGCAACTTCAAAATATAGAATATGTTATCTAGTGGAAAAATATTGGTTTAAAAAAAACAAACAGTAGAAATTGCACATGCTCCATCACCTTGATCTGCTGATGTGGACTATCCATTTGTAGGTTATAGAGTAATAATTCATAGCAAAGGGAATTCTACAGCCGATAGCAAATCCCACTAGCTGGCAAGCCTAAAGTAGTTTGATGGGCCATAAATTTGTTTCTATAGTAGGAAAATATCCAAAACTCTCAAAATTAAATTTATGTATTTTGGTAACAAAAATTATTTTACTTGGGAGATCTGTTGTCATGGAAGGTTGAGCACACAGTCTGAGTGGTGCTGAAGGTAAGCTATATTGGTTCACTGAAATTGGCAATCTTTAGGATAACAGGTTCTCAGCCGTTGGACTGCCAACCCCTTCAGCAAGCCAAAGCACCGTGTCTCTCAGTTCTATATCTTCTGGATTTTGTATGACTGGTACACTGTGCTTTTCTCATTGGAGAAAAGTTTCATATATTACATAAAATAGTGTGTAAAGTAAACTAGCCAAATAACAGCCTCGTAATGATGCTCTTCTGTTCTCTGCGACAATACTATCCCTCACTTAGCAATTAAGTGTATGTGTCTATAGTAAACTATTTATTTATTTAAACCAGCAGTGGTGGGGTACGCCTTTAATCCCAGCACTTGGGAGGTAGAGGCAGGTAGATTTCTGAGTTCAAGGCCAGCCTGGTCTATAGAATGAGTTCCAGGACAGCCAGGGCTATACAGAGAAACACTGTCTCAACCCTCAACCCCCCAAAAAAATGAAATACAATAAACTATTTAAAGACATTGTCTCTTTTCTATTTTTCTGGATTCAAATACAATTTAGGAGACAACTAAACATTTGCCATCTTTACTCCAGTTCAATGACCTGAAATATCATTATAGGCATTATGAATAAAATAAATATTAATAACTGCATAAACATAAGCAAACTGATTGTTTCTGTCAAACTAACTGTAATATGGGTGAGCTCCATAGCAGACTGTGACTTGCTTGACTATACAGGTTCTACTCTGGTACCATGATAGCATGGCTGGAAATAACCTGAAGTGACCATGTTTTCTTTTTGTTTTCATAAAATCTTTTTAAATCATAACTTAACACCTATTTTTAAACAATTTATCCATGTAAGCTTGCCTCTTCAGATCACAGAAGTCAGGCTTCTACAGGGGAGGTATTGAAACCCAAACACTAGTGTAATGTAATTCTGAAAACACCAGCAATATGTGAGTCCAAGATGTGTTATCCTCTGTAAATCCAGCTGTTCTCAGAAACACTAAAATTATTACAGAAAAGTGCATTCAAGTTCCAAGATGGCTGAACTGGGTCAAATCTGTGAGTGATATAACAGTGGGATCTTTAATACTTCTTTTTACATATCATCTAGTAAAGGATGTTTATGGACAAGGCATTAGGATCAGTTTGGGAGACAGGAAGAAATGGACTATGAGTCTTCCAGAAATACTAATTGCAAGATTCAATGATGAATGTTGTTTTATGCTGTCTAGAGCCTCACTTGCTCATCTTTAAAACAAGGAGATCTATTCATATTCTGCCTGAGACCTTACTAGAACTAAATGATGTGATATACGTCTTTGATTGTCCTCTGTGCTTGTCTTCCAAAGGACCAACTTAATCTGCCAACCAGAAGCTTAGCATCCAATGCAAAGTCCACCCATGGGCCTTAATGAAATGTGAAGGTCATAGATAGAAGACTTGTTTATGAATTTGACCTTACATTGAAATAATCTAAATTGCTTAAATATATAACATATTTTCTCTGTAAGCCCACATTGCCCACCTCCCATATGAGTCTGATCTTTTTCCATATGAGCAGTTCTCAGACTAGCATTGTAGCCTATGATGATATTTCTCATGATCCATGCAGAACATAGTCAGAAATAAAAAAAATATATATTGTCAGGAACAAGTGAAAATCAATTCTAAATGGTCTTGTGGGAAAGTCACAAACAACACTAGTAAAACTCCTTTCTGTGGACAAATATTGCCTTCTAAGAATGACTGTGTATAATTTTCATCAAAATTATTCTAAGCAGCTGGCCACTCACACTGCCTTTGTGAGTATCCTTAGTTTGGATTTATGAAAGGAAAAGAAGTAGTTAAAATGGGCATATTTACAGGGACCGAGAAATTTCTACATGGTAAGTAAAAGGAACTATAAAAAGATGAATATTACATTAATTTTAAGTGTTACACTTTGAGACTTCCAAGATTATATTTTTATTTAACAAAAGCCTATAAAGAAACAAACCACTCAATGTCAAGGATCAAATGTAAGTAGTTTATATCTTGAATCTTCTCCATATTTCTTATTTCCTTTAAGACATGAAATTAATATATTTAGGATTAACATTGCTTCCATTCACAGTAGCACTTTGTATAGTGTCAGCCTGTTGATGATGCTAAGAGAATATTTATACTTTTCTAGAAACTTCTCTTTGAGTAGGGGACTAATGAGGATGAGAAACTCATTGGCAAGGATAGAATAATGAATTCTTGGAAATGTCACCAAAGCTTCAAATGCAACAGCCTACATAGGAGTGCATATACTCCATAAGTAAGGGACATATTTATGCTTCAGTTCTAGGCTATATATTTCCATAGGATTAAAAAAATATATTTTTCAAGCACCTTGAATTTTCATTCTGATGCTCAACATTTTCAGTTTTGGATAAAAGTAGATAACCAGTTCTACTTTTTCCACACTAGGTAAAACATTGCAAATACTGCCACTAATTACCAGTATATATCATGCAAAGATGGTAGTGTTTCTATAAATAGAGAAAATAAATTCAACTTTCAAAAATTTGTCTGGAACATGGGCTTCTAATTGCATGCTGCTTTTACCTGCACAGTTTTTTTCATTATACTGACAAAAATCAAGGTTTCATAATGATAATGGTCAGCACGGCACCAGGTTGGGATGCTAATAGAAGCATTAGGATGATGATGTAGCCCATTGGGGAGATACATAAAATGTGACAATAATACAAAAGGTATGGTGGAGAAATAGCCCTTGATATTAAACTACACTGGACACCAAATCTTGATCATCAAACATATATTGCCTGAAATGGCATCGTTCCTGCATGCTAAAATTTGATCAAGAGAAACATGGCAGCAAGGAATTGAATCATCTGCTGTCTTCATATTGACAATAGCAGGAACTCCTTCCTTGCTACTCTTAGTTCTCTGTCTTAGTCTCTGAAGGTAAACAACTCTCATCCCATGACCAACTGGGGCACTCTGGTTATTTATAAGGCACATTAGTCTGAGAATCTGCTCTTGAGATCTCTACATATATGGGGAAAAGTAAAGTAGGCCTGGCTCCTAGGGAAATAATTTCTTTCCTTCTCACTCAAATTTGCTTCTTCTTCCAATTTATCAAACCCTTTCAGGACAAGGTAGATCCATATATTGCTTTAAAACTCTGCCATATATTAAGATAATTCATTATTAAGTCACTACCCCAAAAAACATTTGTTTACTATCAAGCTCCAGCTTCCCAGAGACAGGCAAATAGCTCTATCTGTCTGTCTGTCTGTCTATCTTTCTATCTGTTTATCTATGTGTATATGTATATATGTATATTTGTGTGTCTCTTTGTGTGTTTCTCTGTGTTACGTGTATGCGTGTGTGCTTGTGTTGTGTGTGTGTGTGTGTGTGTATGTGTGAGTAAAACAGAAAAGGATTTACATGACTCAAGCTTGAGACATTTTAAGCTTTAATAATTTCAGAAATCAGTATAATGCACAATTATAAAAATATTACTAGAAAGTTTAATTTTACAGAATTATTTTATAACTATCTAAATTTGTGAATTTTGAATAATTTGCTTTAACTTGATGCACCAACCAGCTTGTCATTATCAATCTGAATGACTTAAATATTAGAAATTAAAAGCACCATTTGCATAATCATTAATGTGCCTATGTGTATCACTGGTGCTCGAAGTTGAACTTATTGACCCTATACATATTCTGATATTCTCAATTTATGAAAAGACTACAAAAATAAGAATGCATAATTGCCATAGATAAAAGGCTAAAATGTAAAGCTGACATGCGAAGAAGAAAAGATAGAGAGTCAAATACTGTTGTTAATTTTGGTGAGAAAACCATTTCTAAGGATAATATGAGAATAAAAGGTACAGGAAAAATACAATGTTCATATTGAAAATGGCATAATCAGGATTGAAAAGATGCCACATCAAGATGTCTGCACAATACAAAAGGACAAGTCAAAGGTTAACATTCCCAGAAGGTAAGGTTTTAAGCTCAACTGTAAAATTTGAGTTTATTATTTAAAACAGAGGAAAGGAATGTGAACAGCCACTTTCTAGGAATAAAGCAAGGAGCCTGCAGAGGTGACTCAGCAATGAAGTGTGTCCTGCTCTTGCAGAGGGCCTAATTGGACTCGCAGCACCCACATCAGGCAGCTCACAACTACTTGTAACGTTAGCTCTAATAGGACACCGTATCTGTAGGGAAATGACTTATGTGCACATATCTGACTGCTTCACATACATGCAGACAACTAAAAATTTTAAAATTCCATTTTAAAAGAGTAAAAACAAGGAACAATGAAAATTTATTTAAATTTCAAAATGATGAAAGGATCGAGAATTGTGAAATAATATTACTATTTTATTTGTCAATTAGTTAATGACTAAAATATGGTTATGTGAGGTTAGTGGGCATATGAGAAAGTCAGAGAGAAGTGACTTTTCTGATGCTTTCAATAATCAATAAAACATTTTCAATGGACAGTTTGAATATTATGATTAAGTCAAAGTATATGACGTAAAAAATCTATTTTTAATAAAAGAAAAATAAATAACAAACTGGTTAAAAATATTTCAATCTATTCAAGTCATTCTAAGAATTCATTCAAAAAGAGTTAAATCACATAAATGGCAAAGCTGTGCAAAAGCGATGAATTTAAAAACAATAGTCAAATGTTGTCCTTTAGTAAACAGGACCATAGTTATATTGCGTTCCCAACAAGATTCTGGTGCATATCAATGTATATCACTTGCTCAGTGGAAAACAGATGTATGGTTTAAATTGATTTTTATTTAAAAATAAGAAAACAAACGCCTAGAAGGGACTATAAAACAACATTGACTGTTTTTTGAGACTGTACCATCATACTGCTTTTGCTATTTTTAATCCTATTTCTGCTCTCTGTATTTTCTAATTTTCTTACAAGGGATATGTATTAATTATGCAACAGAAGATCATAAAATGCTTTACAAATATATTTAACTAAAATTTTTATGACTATGATTGAAACGGAAATGAAATCATTTTTCATTTTTCTCTTCATGCATTCCCTGGTTTCTAGACTGATGAGGAGAATTGCATATGTGTCCTCTCTAAGAATGGTTCTTATTTAACTATGGAGTAAACAAAGATAGAACTGAAATAACTGCAAAATATTATGGTGTTCTATGTAATTTCTATTATATCACATGCACCGAGCAATACCTTCCAAATATTTAGACTTAATTTCATCAGTGATGGGGTATATGGCCTTGGATAGATCAGTACTTGTTGACAATTCATGTTCATGCACATTTGAAATTGTGATGAAAGACATATAACATATCCTTATGGGCTCTTTAAAGAACTGGGTGAAATTGGTTCTGAAAAGATTTTATAACCTAGTGAAGAGCTGGCTTGGTGAGAGGGATAATTCCCTGTCTTTTGCAACCTTCTATTTTTCTTATCCATTATGCATTCCTTGTGTTTTTTGAGATGTCGTAAGTCTGATGTTTTCAAAGTAAATGCATCTCAAATCCTCAAACAACTCCATTCAGATATTACTAGCTGAGGATGGACTTACGTGTTGAAGAGCCATCAAGTGTTCTACTTTCTTGATACCTGCGGATACAGCTTTGAAGCTGAGACTGCA
This sequence comes from Mastomys coucha, assembly GCF_008632895.1. NCBI lineage: Eukaryota > Metazoa > Chordata > Mammalia > Rodentia > Muridae > Mastomys > Mastomys coucha. The sequence continues at coordinate 240,742,277 of NW_022196905.1, forward strand.
GGATGGAGTAAGACAAAATGAAATAAAAGGCTGATTTCTATTAAGATGTGTTGCCCCTTATATTTCTAAAGATGCTTAGGACAACATTTGGCAAACACAATAGTGACTCTTTACATGGCATAATGGAAGTAAACACTCAAAGAGAAAGGAACTTGATACTCTTACTCAGCAGGTTCTAAAACATTATCTCCTGTTTTCTCTGGAAAATAGTCTCTGCCGAGGAATTCGGGAACTCAGTAGGCTATTAATAGGCTTCAGAATGTGATTATTCCTTTTGGATTACTTCAATGTGTAATTACTTTTAGAAGCCAGCAGAAAGAAACTCTATTAAATGATAATTATAGGACTGTATTTGCTTAGAAGTTTTGTAATAGCACTAAACATGGGAGTTTTCATTAACTGTTTGCCATAGTTAATAAAGCAATTTTTCTTAAAAAGTACCATTTCTCTGCAAAAGTATAGCTCGGCAGTAGGATTAGTCTCCTAAAAGAGAGGACGGGAGAGGAGGATTGCTTGGGTGGCTGGCTCATTGGTGGTAATATAATCCCTATGAAGTTATAGATGGTATCCACAAAGTACTGTGGCAAAATAAAATACTCATAAACCTCTGGAGAATAATATGCCATACCACAGTGTTCACAGGGGTTAATGGAGACAAAATACAATTTCACATTACAAAAATGAATAAATAAATAAATAAATAAATAAATAAATAAATAAATAAATAAGGCTGAGCAGATGCTGAGTCTAACACCACTGGTACACTGAGTAAAGCCCAGAACAGCCTGCTGCTTTCAGGAGGCATAGTGTAAATGCAGATCTTGCTGGTATTAGAGCAAGGCATTAGACTTCCCATGTAATTTGGGGATTATATCAACACAGAGATAAAAATATGAGCACAAATATTTTAGAAAGGAGACCTTAAAAGCAGCAGGGACATAACAAGCCTGTGCGATTCTCCCAGAGTTTCCTGGACAACTGATCATGTTGCCTCACTGATGGGAAAAGTAAGTCAGAAGTGATGTTACCACTGTAATGCAAAACAAAGCCAGGTGCCTATAAAAGGTAGTATTGGAAACTAGTGTGGAAAGAAAGGAACTGTTAGCAGCAAAGGTGGGCATTCTCTTGTGCTAAAATACAGAGATGCAGATACCTCAGAAAGCCTTATCAAATATCTACAGATACCTTTCTCAACTTAGCTAAGGACCCATTTATTCGCATCTGCACTCTAGTCCCTCTGTACTGCAGAAACACCATAACAAAAATGAGTTATGTGTTACTCTCTGGCCAACTGAACATATGTGCCCCTGGCTGAGATTCTTGTCTACCCTAGTGTTTTGCAAAATCAAAATGTATCTTTCTCTCTTTCTCTGTCTCTCTCTGACTCTGTGCCTCAGTCTCTGTGTCTGTCCCTATGTATGTCTCTCTCTCACTCCTCCCTCTCTCATTCCCATCTTCTATGCTGCGGATTGAACCTTTGAACTTATGCCTATTGCATACCATGGGAACACTCTAAGAGGCAGCTACATATCAAGGTCCTTTTAGTTAATTTTATTTTTTGAGACAGGTTCTTACTAAGTTGTGCAAGCTTCCTTTGAACCCATTCTGTAGTTCAGCACGTATTCAAATTTGCCATCTTCCTGCCTGGACCTTCAGAGCAGGGGGAATTATAGGCCTGTGTCTTAGATCTCAGGTCAATTATTTCTTAAAAGAACCTACTTCTGAACATAAAGCCAAGAGTGTGAAATAAAACTAGGTTAAGGACAAAAATGAAGGAAGCAAAGTCATGATATTATTTTGAGTCATTTCACAAAATATTAAAATATGTCATACCACTTTGCCTCCAGATCTAAGTAACAAAAGGAATATTGCTCCACTACAATATCAGCACAGGAAGAAGTTAAAGAAGTAACATCAATCTAGACCACTTAGCTTAAAACTCAGCTCTAAGTTCTATTTTGATGGCTGACTTTAGGAAAATTATTTAAAAGTTTTGTGCTTCATTTTCCTTATCTGTGAAATGTGAATGACCTGAATGTGGAGTAATGAAAACAGTGCTTGGATCCTGGTGACTGGCATTATGGTACTGAAATATAACAGTGTTGGGTAGGAACTGTGGTCATTGCATTAGTTTGTGATCTCTGCCTCTGAGTTTGTTCTCAGAAATGATGAAAGCATTAGCCCTACATTATTTACACGAAAGCATGCAGCTAATGAAACACCTAAATCAAGAAGGCCTTCCTCTGTTTCCCATCCTGGATGATGATATTGGTTGTGTTAGCATTGTGGTCTACAACCTCTGAATCCAGTGATGACATCACCCACAGACTACAAGGACAGCCCCCCCCTGCATCTGTTGCCATGGCAACCACCATACATTTCCAGCATTCATCTGCCCATCCTTAATCTGTGCTCAGTGGTGCATGTGATTATGTCATGGCCCAAATAAAAGGCAAAGCCCTCTGACCTTCTCTCTCTTTCCTTCTACTTCTTCATCACCATCCTTATTTCTTTTCTATTTTCCTTTTCTCCCCCAATAAACCTCTCCCACAGAACTGTGCTGGCCTGGTGTGATCTGTCCTGATACAAGCCACAATTCTAATACAATAGTTTGTTTCAACTTCATAGGCTGACATTATGATAGGTTTACATACACAATCTCCACTGGGAAGAAACTCTCAGGGGACAGCAGACTAGCCTGGGCTCTGCTACTAATTTGGTCCCAGGACTGTGCCACTTTAGGTCTACACAATCAAACCATGTCCTTCACCTTCTAGCAATCTACAAGTCTGTAGCCTCCTTGACTGCCAGAATGAGAATCAAGAACTACATTGAATTTGGTCCTTTTGTTGTTGTTTGTTGTTGTTGTTGTTTGCAGTGAACAAATAGTGCTTCACTTTAACCTCTTCCAGCAATACCAGTGTCAGTTCTTTTTGATATGAAGTTCTGTTCCCAGCCACATGCATTGCAACTATGTTTCGAGGGGAAGGCCTGTATGTGAAAGATTATGCTGCCTTACAAAGTTGAACTAATCTCTTTTAATGCTTTACTTGATATCAATATTCATAAAGCCACGCTTCCCCAGAAGGGTTTATCAATCTTTTTTAAAAATTAGATAAATGGAGTTGTTTGCATATTGACCCTGTAAGCTTCCCCACTTGCTTTTCCTGCTGCTTCATGAATATCAAAGCTAATGTGAAAAAAAAAACTAGGAAAATAAAATTAGATTCACTTATTCATATGTATCAAATGAGTCCATGTGTCAAAACGGAAGTGGCATTATTATTCCTTGTTTATTCTTCAACAGGAAGGAATTATTAGATTAGTAAAAACATTTGTGCTGTGGAATATAAAAGGCATTTGTTTTCCATCTCTACATCTATGAATTCATAGGAACTATGGTACGAACCTCTGTTGTCTCTTACTGTGAAGTTTGGGTTGTGAATGATTTCAGGGGGTAGGCTAAAGATAAATCTTGGTCCATTGGCTGTGTCGTCCTGATCATCTGCACTAACTGTAACTATTGGCTGAAAGAGAAAGGCAGTTCATAAATAAAGAATGATAATATTAGAATATCATTTATACAGAATTTCTGAGCAGACTTATTTTTAACATCTCATAAAAGCAGGACTAACACATGAAATTTCATGGAGAGAAGGTGGTAATACGACTTGAATATTAAAATAAACAAGCTCTACTTTAAATTCATTGCTGATGGTCAGGACAGGAGAAGCCAGGCTTACCTGGTTAGAGAGTGGCTTGGGGTGATCGCTTTCACAGATAAAGCCTTCATAAGGGGCAGCAAACTTAGGAGCATTGTCATTGACGTCCAGGACCCTGATGGCCACTGGGACTTTGGCTTCCTGATGTCTGTTGTCTGGGAAAAGTGAATTCCGACAGTAAACAAATACAAAAGTAAGAATATGTAATAGTCCGTGCTGATTCTCAGAGTAAGCAAGCTTGAACAACCTATATGGGCAGTTCTAATCATGCTTTGACTAGGAAATCCCCAGACACACTTGAATCTTTAGGAGGTAGTTTCCAGTTCGTTGGCTTTGGAAAGTGATTAGATACAGGGGCCTCTAGTGTAATTAAGTACCTAGTGAAAGATACTGTACCAATACTGTGGTATTATTTGGAAAATAATGAAAAGTAAAAAGTAGATCCAAACTGGAGACAGGAAACCAGTGTGCTTCCTGTCTTCCAGGATATGAACATCTTTGCTTTGTAGCATGTTGCTGACCAAGATACTTGGCCGCCTTACAGGTCCACAAGGATAAAGCAAGTTTGACCATAGATTGAAACTTCGAATCTGTAGGTACAACTAAATCCCTGTTCTTTTAAAGTTATTCTCCTGGGTACTTCTTACAGAGCTGGGTAAAGAAAAACAAAAACAAACAAAACAACCACAACAACAACAAACAGAAATGGAACAAAACCAAAAAGCAAAACAACTAAAAAACAAACAAACACCCAAAATTGTTGTCCCAAAAGTTATCTTAGATAAGACATATGTGAAATTGAGTGGGAGGATTTCAGGAATAAATGCCACTCAGAAACCAGAAGATAAGGCCGGGCGGTGGTGGTGCATGCCTTTAATCCCAGTGTTTGGGAGGCAGAGGCAGGTGGATTTCTGAGTTCAAGATTAGCCTGGTCTACAGAGTGAGTTCCAGGACAGCCAGGACTACACAGAGAAACCGTGCCTCGAAAAACCAAAAA
>NW_022196905.1:240747047-240771334 GCF_008632895.1 Mastomys coucha
AGTTTGCTAATGCAACCTGGTCCTGCTACTAAGTAATTTATTATCATGACTCTCAAAGTGGACTCTTGGAAACAGCATAAAATCTACCTGGTCATTTGCAAAACATCTAAATTATTAGACTCTAATACAGATCTTTGGAATAAGAAGCTCTCATGATGAGTCCAAGAGCCTTTGTTATAATAGGAGAGCCATGAGATGGTTTAAGAGAGCTACATATGACATGTTCAAGAATTATCAGTTAATCACTATGCAAAATGCCAGAAGCCTTGATTGCAAGGCTGTTATTTGAGGTTTAACATGATGTTCATATGTTGTAAATTGCTGGAGGCTATAAGCCATCTCTGATAGCTATCCTTGGTTTTCAAGTTGACTACATCTGGAATTAACTAAAACACAAATAACTGGATACAGCTGAGAGTTTTTTTCTTAATTAAATTATTAGAAATGAGAAAAGCACACTTGTAATCTGGATCTTTAAATGGAAAGATAAACCTTTCTTCCAGATCTTTTGAGGTAAGAAGAACTACCTTTAATCTGGACCACAAATTCTGCCGGTGACCTAAATAAAGGATATGGAGGATGGAAACAAATCTTTACTCTTTGCCTGCTTGCTGTAACCATCATTAGCAAGTTCATTCCTTTACTGGCATTAGAATCTACTTCTTCATGATTTTATTGTATAATGGAGACTGATTGAGACATGCTGCCCCATGGACCATACAACTACTGGATTAAACCTTTTGTTCATAGGTCATTACTGTTGGATTAGCTGGACGACAACCTGTAAGTCATTCTATAGATCCACTCATGTGTGTGTGTGTGTGTGTGTGTGTGTGTGTGTGTGTGTGTGTGTGTGGAGAGAGAGAGAGCGAGAGAGAGAGAGAGAGAGAGAAAGAGATTAAATCTGTAAGTTCTGATACTCTAGAGAATCCTAACTAAAGTGCTATCATTCTGAGTGTGTATGCAAATCTTCAAAACAAAATGAAAACATTTCTACTTGACTAATTATTGTTCTAATACATAAGTAAGATGAAAATTTAAAGACCAAAAATGGGGATGGGAACCTAGGGACGTACCATAAAACCAAATGCTACTGTTCTAAAATGCATAATATGTAACAAGAAAATGACTCCTGATGCCATTCTACTATATTTCTAGATCAGAACCTTGCTCAACCATCATCAGAGACACTCCCTCCTGCAGCAGATAAGAACAGATACAGAGATCTATAGCCAGGCATGTTACATAGATTGAAATGAGCCTAGAATACTCATCCCTGAAAGGGATGTCTTGCATCAACTCAATCTATTCAGGGTTCAGGGAACCCTGCATGAGAAGAGGCAGGAGTAGTTTAAGAGCTAGAGGAGTTGGAACACACACACACACACACACACACACACAAGTCAATCAAACAAACAAACAAAACCCAAGGCCCTCTAAATCAACATGATAAAAATTCATAGGGATCCACAAAGACTGAGGCATCATGCACAAGGCCTGCACCAGCTTCTCTACATATATATTATGGCTTTAAGATTAGTATCTTATTCCTGAGTTTGTGAATGAGTATGTATGTGATTCTTGCGGCTTCTCACAGAATCTATTTCTGTTAGTTTATTTTGTCCAATTCAGATGTCTTCGTTTTGTTTTACATTAATATATTTATTTTAATTTATTAATTTCTTAGAAGCCTATGTGTTTTCTAATAAGAGACAAAAAGGGAGTGAATCCCAATGGAACTGCAAGGAGTAGATGGAGGGGAAAATGAAACCAGGATATATTACTTCAGAAAAAAGAATCTATTTTCATTAAAAGGAAGAAAAATTCTAAAGCAAAACAATTGTAATTCTCAGCAATTTCATTTTATAGATGAGACAGAATTAATATTTAGTAAAGTCAAATCAAAGCCCTTAGGAGAATACTTACGAATTTCTGCTGCAAAGACAGAGATGTTGAGCCAGGCAGTTTCTTCCCTATCTAGAGGTTTCGTAGTTTTAATAAAACCATCTTCTGGATTAATCGTGAAAAACCTGTCGAGGTCAGTATGACGATCAATTGAATACCTAAGCAGAATGCAAATGAGGCAATTAAACCAAGACATTCAGAGCAGCTTAATATTTGAATATTTTCTCTATGTTATAGTTAAAGCAACTTCTTTTTCAACTGATCTCATGAGTTGAGTTTTCTTCTTAATCAAATTTACTTTTCAAACTTTACACATGAATCTTTTATAGAAATCATTTTGGTATGTTGGACTTCTTTATGCAATACAATGAATGAAAACACTGCTTTGCATATTTGATTGAGAAGTATAATAATGTGTTGCATATTTCTCCATATTTACTATAATCACCCACATCTGAATATTTATGAAATCGCATTTAGGAAGTGAGTTTGCCTCGCTCCCAAGCTACTCAGAAAGTCACAAATGTATCAAACCTTTGCCAAGTTTTGGATATGAAATATTAAATAGTTTCAAGTTTATCTAAATTCATCATTAGAGACCATTTATAGCTCTAAACATCATGATTCCCTACATTAAAAGAAAATGCTAGTTATATTTTGCATAGTTTTTGTTTTTGTTTGGTTTGGTTTGCTTTTTGCTTTAGTTTATTTAGCTATAGATAATTTTATAGGTAATCTCATTCTGAATTCCAAGATACAAATGTAAACAAGGTTCAACCAGTGACTTACAGATTACCCTCTCCACACCTTACTGAGTGTGTTGTGCCTCACAATGAAGTACAAAGATTGTATCAAGTCCTACTAGCTTGGAAGTTTGACTTTTTCAAAGACAGAAGTATTTTCAGAATATTACATTTCAGGTATATGTAAGGTCAGGTGGAAGATGGGGAAAGAGACTTTGAGGTGAAGTCTAACAACATAGCCAGACTTGGTACACTCTAGTGTCTTAAATTTAATGGGCCTAGTAAGCTCGAAACATCCCACCAATTTATTTCACCACCAACCCCAAAGTGAAGAACAAAGATAAATCACACTTATACAAATACCATGTTGGACTTCAAAAGAGGATAGTTTCCTGATGTTAGATGTTTTGGCTACATTTTCCTAAAATGTATAGAATATGTCTATTTCAACACACTAAAGATGGCTGAAAATATAAGAAAGCAGAGGAAGCAAGGATTTTGAGTATCAAAGAACTTACTCTCTCCTAAATGTATGCAAGATGAGATTTACAAATGGTATGTCTGCTTTCTGAAGAACAGATGTCCCTCTTATCTCAGATCAGTCACATCCTTTTCAAGAAAGACAGTCACTCATTTGGCAGCATTTTAAATATTTGAAACATGAGGTCATTCGTGATATACTTTGAACTATAACTCCTTAAGAGAAATAGTTTCTCTTTTCCAAGGGATGAACCTCAACTTGGTCTAGCATTTTCTCAAAGCCAGGAGAAGCTCTGTAGCTGAGTCGGCAGCAGATAGCTCTATATACAACAGAAGATGTTTCCTGCCATAAGGCAACTTTCCATTTAAGTAACATGATGACACATGGGCAATGAGAAAGATGCTAAGGCAAGATCTTACTCTACAGATACAATAATGATCTATGGGCCTGGATTTGGGAAAATCTTAAATCCAGTCATTTTGAATTGCACATAATCAGAATCATATAATTTTGAAAAAGTCACTTGAAAATGCTGAATTACAGCATATTTATGTTTAAACTAGCACAGCAAGATACCTAATTTATATCGTATGCAAGAATAAAATGAGACATCTTCATGCCTCACTGACATTAAGCAATGCAACCCAAAGAAGCAGTTATTTTAGATGTTGCTCCTGCTGCTGTTATATTGGGGAGAAAATAGGAGAGCTCGTGGGTGTCAGAGGGAACCTTCATCCTATAGCCAATAAAAAACCATGGAAGACCTATAAGCAAAGAAACACGTGAATGAAATCAGAAGAACTAAATGATTATTCAGGTAATATAGGAAAGCTGATCTGAGAAAAAGAGAACAGAGGAAATTTAAGAATTAAATGCAGTTTTTAAAAATAAAAGAAATATCAACAGAAATGCCAAAGGAATTGAAACCTCTGTGTTAAATAGAGTAACAATAGGAGTCAGTCAAGGTTTACATATCTGAGATGGCTAGCAGAGTTTTGGAAACATTCTTGCCTGAATGTGTGGAGAGAGCTATGAGGAAACACAAAATTAAATTAATTCAGAAAAAAATAGAATTAAAGTTCAACTAAGAATAGGTTGCACTGTTAAGAGAGTAAAGACTCAACCCTGTGATAGACAGGGGTATAATTAGGGGTTTGAGTGTGTTGTTGCTGGTGCTGGTTATGTAAGTGGTGTTGATGATGGCTGTACACTTGTGCATACACAAATGCATGTGTATAAATGTGGATAGTTGTATATACATGGACATTAGAGGCTGAAAGAAAATCTTGGCTATTGATATTCAAGAACTATACACCTTAATTTTGGGGACAGGTTCTGTCACTAGGATCAGAGAAATGCAAATCAAAATGACCCTGAAATTCCACCTTATACCAATCAGAATGGCTAAGATCAAAACCTCAGGTGACGATCCATGTTGGAGAGGACGTGTAGAAAGAGGAACACTCCTCCATTGCTGGTGGGATTGCAAACTGATACAATCACTCTGGAAATCAGTCTGAGAGTTCCTCAGAAAATTGGAAAAATATCTACCTGAAGATCCAGCAGTATAATCTTAGGAATATAGGCAAAAGACACCCCATCATGCCACAGGGGCACATGTTCCACTATGTTCATAGCAGCCTTGTTTGTGATAGCCAGAAGCTGGAAACAACCCAGATGTCCCATGACAGAATAATGGATACAGAAAATGTGGTTCATTTAACAATGGAATACTACTCGACTATTAAGATCAAGGACATCCTGAGTTTGGCAGGCAAGGGATTAGAACTAGAAAATATCATCCTGAGTGAGGTAACTTAGACCCAAAAGTACATGCGTGGCATGTACTCACTAATAAGTAGATATTAGGAAAAAAAGTACAAAATACTCATGATACAGTCCACAGAACTCAAAAAGATCAGCAAGCAGAAGGGCCCAAGTGAAGACATCTCAGTCCTACATAGGAAGGAGAAGGAGGTAATCATGAGTGGGGGACCTGGGAGGGAAAGTACACAGGGCTGGGGCTGGGAGAAACAGAGGAACTTCTGATCTGGTATTGGGTTAGGGAAAAGGACTGAAGCTCTGAGAACCAGCAGAGAGAATGGAAATAGGCAACCTCAGGAGGTAGGAGGTTGAGGGAACCCTCCAGAATGCAAGAGACCTGGGAGGTGGAAGACTTTCAGGAATCAAAGGGAGAGAGACTTTAGATGAAATGCCCTACACTAGGGAGAGGGAACTTATAGAACCTACCTACAGCAGCAAGACAGGGCATCAAATAAGGGAGAGGGTTGCCATCCCACAGTCAAAATTCTCACCCATAATTGTTCCTGTCTGAAATAACTACAGGGATGGAAATGGAGAGGGGCCTGAGGAAAAGAAGGTCCAGAGACATGCCCAAGATCCAGCTCCAGGGGAGGTCCCAAGGCCTGACACTATTATTGAGGCTACAGAGTGCTCACAAAACAGGACCTAGCATCACGACATTCCGAAAGACCCAACAAGCTGCTGAAAAAGTAAGATGAAGATATTTGCACACAACTAATGGACAGAAGCTGCTGAACCCCATGGTTGAATTAGGGAAAGGATGAAAGAAGCTGAGAAGAATGGTGACCCTGTAGGAGGACCAGCAACTAATCTGGATCCCAGAGATCTCTCAAACACTGGATCACCAAAAAGACAGTATACACTAACTGATATGAGGCCCCCAACACGTATACATAGAGGACTGCTGGGTCTGTGTTTAATCAGAGATGATCCACCCAACCCTCATGAGACTGTAGGACCCAGGGAGTTTAGAAGTCAGGTGGGATGGGGGTGGGGTGGGAACATCCTTGTGGATACAGGAGAGTGTGGAGGAGGTATGGGATGTGGAACAGTCAGAGGGTGGACCAGGGAAGAGCATATAAAATCTGGAGTGTAAATAAATAAATAAATAAATGAATAAAATGAAAAAGAAAGCAAGAAAGCCAGGTGAGCTAAAAACCTACAATAGAAACAAACACAACTGGCAAATAAATTAAATTAATAATTTATTATTAAATAATCCTTAATAATATTTTACTATACTCATAGATCAGTGTCTAGCCCTAGTCCTATCTTATCATCAGTGAGGCTTCCTCAGGCAGCTGATGGGTGGAGAACCTGAGACCTACATCCAAACATTGGGCAGACAACTAACAGTGGCAGTGGCTAGTGGGTGTGTCTCTGATTCTTTTGCTTATTCTTGGGACACTTTTCCTCTAATGGATTGCCTCATCCAGCCTTAAAAGGAAGCTTTGTGCCTAGTTATGGCATCTTGTTATACCATTTCTGCTTGATCTCCCTGGGAGACCTGGTTTTGTTGTTGTTGTTGTTTGTTTTTGTTTTTGTTTTCTAAAGGGAAGTGGAAGAGTAGTGGATCTGGAAGAAAGCTTAGGAGTGGGCAGGGGTACAGGAATGAACAGAGGAGAGGCATTATGTAAGAAGAAAAAACAAAAAAATAAGACATGGTAAATATGAGCTCAGAGACATCTCTATTGTTTTTCTACAGTACTGAAACCTGAACTCAGTATTGTTAATGCTTGTTTTCCAAGCTCTCTAGAGCTATATGCCTACCCCTACCTACAAATATCAGTATAAAGAGTAACTAAGCCTGTGAGGAAGAAACAAATAGAATAAAAATGAACAGCACATACCATAACAAATTCAGAATTAGAATCTGGAGAAAAATCAGCCCAGCAGCGGAGAGTATAAAGTACCAACTCAATTCAGTCATAGCATGAGAGAAAATCCTATAGGTGAGTGGACATAGACAGATTTTGAAATCAAAACATTGAGCCTTAGAGAAGACCCCGAGTGTTGGAAAAGTGATCAAGGACTAAACAAGGCACCAGGTCGGAGGCAAGAACAAGTGATCGTCAAGGAAACCAAGGACACAGGCTGTTTGAGTAAGAAAATAAAATGCTAACCAATAATGTGTCAAATGCTATAGAATCTTGGAAAAGGCATCTGCAAATTTGCAAGAGGCTCAGAGTTTTGATGAGGTTCTGGGAGGTGGCTCAGTTGTTAAAGTGTCTGTTTCATATACAAGGGGACCTGAACTCAGGTCCTCATCATAAGGGTCCATCAAGGAGGCACCTAACTACAACACCAGCACTGGGGTAACACACAAACAGATGCTTGGCCCTTGCGACCCAACCAGTCTATTCAATTGGTGAGCCGTAGGTTCAAGGTGAAACTCTGGCTCACAAAGCAAGGAGGAGAGCATCAGAAGAGGACACCCAGTGTTTTGACATTTAATGTACATGTGAAGACATGCATATGCACCATTATGAAAGAACACATACACATAACCCCACATATTCACTTGTATACACCACACATGTACACACACACACACAATTTTTAAGTGTTTAAATGATAGTATAAAGTCTTACTTTCATGTCCAATTTCACAAATATCTCTAAAGATAGAGAGAATAACCAGAACCTTAAGTGGTGAGAATTTCACATGTAATTTATCAGATATCACTCAGAAAAGGAACCCAAGTGAATAGGACAGGGACTTGGCTCTGTTTGGTTCTTGAGAATCTGTGGGTAATTATAGACTTAGAAATTGCCTGCATGCTCAGAACAGCTAGAACTGGAAATATGACCCAAATAAATGGATTGCAGATGTGGATTCATGGAGACAATGAAGTGCAGGGGAAATAAGTAGTTCCTCCATGTGTCTTTATGTTGATGTTCTTCTTAAAAATCATCAGCGCATCTTGATATTCCTGATCAAACATAAATTATAGTAACTCATAACTAAGAATATACTGAAGTACTTCAAAGGCATAGCAAGGCATTCTTGTCATTATGTACAGTGTTAACATTGGCCTATAGCTAAGAGAGCTGACTGAAGCTAAAATCAATCTGGATTAAAATCTAGTCTCCAACACTGGTCACATGAGCTTAAACTTAAGCAAGACATATTTTCCCTCTGATCTTATATCCCCATCAACTGCTACTGAGACAGTCATGGCCTCAAAGTGATCTATGAGGATTCAGAAAAATTGCCTAAAATGTATTGTTTTGATTTTAAAAAATATTTCATAAATGACATCTCTCATCATTGAAGATAATACAGTAAAATGCAATGTATAAACCTTCTATCCATTCCTATTTAAAAACTAATTGGAATGTAGCCCAGAGTGGGCTCAAATTTAATGGGTAGCCAATGTATGACCTTGGACATCTGATCCTTCAGCTGCTACCTCTAGAGTGCTGAGATTATAGGTACACACCTCTATACTCTGGAAATGCTCGGATGGTCATCAAACCCAGGGCCTTACATGTGCTAGATATAAGTTCTACCAACTGAGCTACACCATGCATCCTCATTTTATTTAATAAAGTGTGTATATTCCACAGTCTGTTACAAATTCATTTATATTTCCATCCCCTTGTTTTTAGTATTTTTTTCATGTCACAGCATGAGAGATAATTAATTGTTTTTATTCTTGTGAAAAACTATAGATTATATATGATTTTGATAGTGCTTCAACAAATGTTTACATTTTGATAATTTCAAGTAAAAGTCATTAAAATTTCATGATCTTAAGCTTATCATTTATTTCATTTGGAACATTCAACCATGTTTAAGATACATGGCAAAATATTAAGATTATTAATGTTAGTCATGGTCACATTACTGGGCTAGATACACTAGAGTTTATTCTAATACACTAGAATTTATTCCTTCTCTCTAACTACAATGTCAAGTCTATTGAACCAACTCTTCTCATGTCCATAGCCCTTCTACTCTCCCCAGTGTCTCTAATCACTAACCAACACAAAATGTGTCTGAGATTTCACATTCTACATATGCATGAGATCATGTAGTATTTGTTTTCTTCTGCTTTGGTTGGTTGGTTGGGGTTTTGCCCTGGCTTGCTTCACTGAAAAAAAAAAAATGTCCACCTAGTTCATCTTCATTCCTGAAACTGAAAATGATAGAATTCTATGACTTTGATTGCTGAACAGTTCTGTGCAGTGTGGATTCATCCCATTTTCTTCTCTACTATCTGTGGATAGGCATTTAAGTTGTGCCTGTATCTTGGCTACTGTGAACAGCCCTGCGATAAACATGGAGGTACAGATGTCCCTTCAACTTACACATTTTATTTCTCTTAGATGAATACATGCTAGTAGTAGAGCTGGACCATATGGTAGTGCTACTGTTGAGTCTTGAGTCTCCAGTACTATTTCTCGTAATGGGTATACAAATCTGCATTCTTACCAACAATAAATGAGTATTTCTCTCTCTCCCTCCCTTTCCTTGCTTGCTTTTTTTCTTCTGTTTTCTGGTTGAGACTGGTCATTTTAGCTGTGGCAAGGGGAAATTTAAATTGCAGTGTTTATTGACATGTGCTTGGTTGTTTACAATACCAACTGTCTTAAGAATGTACATGCACATGTTCGTGGGTGTGCATGTAGACATGTGAGCACCTGCATGTACAGGCCAGAGGACAATTTTAGGCACCATTTCTTAAAGGCTGCCAATCTTGTTTTTGGAGACGAGATTTCTCCCTTGCTTGGAGTTCATCAAGTAGGCTAGGGTGGCTTGACAGTAAGTTCTAGGAATTTTTTCCCCCACCTCCGGCTCCCTAAAACTGGAGTTACAAACATACTCTGACACATTCATGTGTGTGTGTGTGTATGTGTATGTGTATACATATACATGTATATTTATGTGCATATATGTACTGCTTTATTGCTTTGCTTGCTTTTTTTCCACTTTGTTGTTTCTAAATGTTTTTAAGTATGTGTAGTATATATGCCTGTGTAGCATGTGCCGTGTAGAAACCAGAGAAGAATGTTAGATGTCCTGTTTTATTCCTCTCCACCTTATTCGTTTGAGGTAGCATCTCTCGCTGAACCTGGACCTGGAGCTAGGCTGGAAACCAGCAAGCCCCAGAGGTTTACATGTTTTCATTCCATCCCCTGCTCAGTTTGCATATGTGCATACCTGTGCTTGACATTTTGTGTGGATTCTGGAGGTTTGAATGTTGGCCTTTGTAATGGCAAAAGAACTATTCTCACTCTCTTAGCTATTTACCTAGACAATGTATGGCTTTACAACAAAAGTAGGTTCTGGGGATCCAACCCAGGTTCTTATGCTTTTAAGACTAGGGCTGACTGAGCTATTTCCCCCAGCATGTTTTACATAGTTGTTTGCTGTTTGCATATTTTTATTGTAGAAATCTTTCAGACACTCTTGGGGATGCCAACAAGGGCTTGCTGACAGGAACCTGATATAACTGTTTCCTGAGGGGCTCTACCAGTGTCTGACAAATACAAATGTGGATATGCTCAGCCAACCATTGGACTAAGCACAGGGTCCCCAATGAAGAAGATAGAGAAAGGACCCAAGGAGCTGAAGGAGTTTGCAGCCCCATAGGAGCTAATCAGTACCCCCAAAACTCTCACGGATTAAACCACCAACCACAGAGTACACATGGAGGGAACCATGGCTCCAGCCACATATGTAGTAGAGGATGGCCTTGTTGGTCATCAATGGGAGGAGAGGCCCTTGGTCCTGTGAAGGCTCTATGCCCAGTGTAGGGGAATGCCAGGGCCAGGAAGCACTACTGGATGGGTTGGTGAGTAGGAGGAGGAGGGAAGGGATAGGGGTTTTTGGAGGGGAAACCCAGAGAGGAGAGAACATTTGAAATGTAAATAAAGAAAATATATAACAACAACAACAACAACAACAACAACAATAATAATAATAATAATAATAATAATAATAATAATAATAAAGAAATCTATTATTGGATGTTTTTGTGGGTTATTCAGTTATATTGGGGTTTTCTGATATGTGCTCAATACAGGTTCGTTGTATAAATCTTAGAAGGAAATGTCATCACTTTCATACCTAAGAGTCTGAGATACTAAAGCAAACCATGACCATTATATTATTCATTCAGTGAACAGATGTCCACCATAGGTAAGCACCACAGTCAGGAAAGAATTCAGTGACTACTTAGAACACAGGTGAGCAAACACCCAATGGCAAGGGATAACTAACCAATATATTAGATTGTACAGGATACAGGGTCTCTGTCAAAAGAATTCAACTCTGTTTTTTGTAGCATGGAAGGGATCATAGACAATGCAAAATAATGTTACTATTACCTTCTTGTAAAACATAATTATTTTGAAAAGTGAAGGAATCCTAGTTGCTCACTTCAAAACTTCTTATAATGTTACAATAAACAAAACTCTGTGACACTGGCATATGGATAGGCACAAATACAAAGGCACTTCAATTGGGAGTCCAGAATGTGGACATCCATCTGTAAGGTACAGACACCAATTTGAAATAAATCAAAGATCTAAATAAAAATCTAAAACTATAAAATTTCTTCAAAGAAAAATAGAGATGTAAGTATTTTTGAGTTTATCTAGAATGAGCCATAATTTGTAAATCTGCCAAGTAAAGTAGAAGCAACCAAGGAGGAAAAGAGTGGACTTAATCATAATCAAAAAACATTTTTGCCTCTAAAGAAACAGGAAAATTTAGAGGCAGCTCACTGAATGAGAGAAAATATTTGCAAATCAAATAAGTCTCTATGGCACCCAGAATACATAATGAACTTTTATAATTCAATAATAAAGAGATGGTTAATACAATTGCATAATGGGAAAGGGATTTAAACAGCTGTTTATTCTCTAGAAAGACATAGGCTGCTACTACATGAATATCTATATGGATACTTCCTATCACTATCTGTCAGTGAAACAAACATGACATATGTTTTGGAATTTATTAAGGTGCCTAGAATCAAAAAGATATAAGCCATACGGCTGACACCATTGGAAAATAGCAGAGCCAGTGTGAAAGAATTGGCAGCTGCTCAGAAATTTAAACACAGGCTTGCTACATGATTAAGCAATTTTAACTCTAATTACATAACCAAGAGAGAGACAACATGTATATGCAAAGATGTGTGGAATGCTGTGAACAGAAACTATATCTATAAAATCCAACAGTTAAAATGACATGAATATCCATGTAAATGACACAGGTAAAAAAAAAAAAAAAAAACACTGAGTATTCTTACAGCAGAATATAATTTGGGAGTCAAAATGAATTTCAGATGCAATCTGCAATGTTATTGATTCTCCAAATGATACTGATTGGAAGCACCCAGTACACCAGATCACATGTGGCGTTAGCTTACTTGAGTGAAACTACATACCTATATCCTTTGAAAGGATGTATACAACACTTTGTGACATGGAGGTTTTCAAAAGGAAACAAGCAATGAAGGAAAGGTGGTAAGGCTTTATGTGGAGGAGAGAAAGTGAAGGAAAAGAGAATTTTGTGTCTATATTTGGCTTGAAGGATGAATATTAGATGAGACAGGCACCAACCCTACTTGAGATTAGCATAATAAGTACTCCACCACCAGTTGAAAAGCAGAGATACCAGTCTGAAGACGTAGCATGGAACAGGTAGGAATTATGAGTTCAGAGAAGGACTTAGATGGGTTGGGGGATTGAATAAGATCTTTAAAAACAATACCAGGTTGTAATTCACTCCTGAGTATTGTTGTTTTTCTTTCATGTTATATTTGAGTACGCATTGTATAGCAATAATTTTGGCTAAAATGTTGATATAAGTATATTATCTGGGAGCCTGAATGCAGAGAGATGCTAAGAAGACAAATGAAAAAAGGAAAGTACAGAAGTGGCCACAAAGAGGACAAAAGACAACCTAGTCTAGGGAACTGGACTTCACACAACTTTCAAATTTGCACGATATAAATGTCTTTATATCTGTAGGCCAAACTCCTTCTCTGCCTCATTCTCATTACTCTGCCTTTTTGGTCACCAGCTTCATTGCTCAGTAATTCTGAGTAATGGTGGGAAGGAAAAGCAGAATTCTGCTTCTAAATAACAGAAATAAAGTCATGCAATGGGAACTCCATTACCTTTGCTCAGCAAGGGTTAGACAGAACTTCCCTATGACTTGTAGCAGATCACAAATTATGCCCTTCTGTTCATTTTGCCTTGTTGCATCCTAATTTTATTTTATCAATTTAAGAAACTACAGCTCGTATGAGAACAAAGTGGAGAAGATACATTGGATCATACATCTAACACACGTACTAAAGTCATCAGTTCTTAAGGAGATGTTAAATACATGATAAATACTATCATTATTTCATAATAATTACTTGTACTGCATCTCATTTTCATAAAGCTGGTAGAACTGGCTAAATGGCTATATCAACCAATATACATCAGGTGTATGTTTTGTAGCGAATTAGAGAGCTTGAAGACTAAGCAAATGTTAGTGGCAGAAATGGAAAGAACTCTTCTCTTGTAAATCTTAAGTTTATTTGAAATCTATTGAACCTGGGCATATTTTGAAATGAAAGGCCATGGTTCCTGTAAGACTGATCCTAACCTTCCTGCCTCTAACGTTTTCCGTGCATGTTTACCTTATTGGGCTGTTGGCAGCATCGGGGTCTTTGGCATGTACTCTTCCAACCACAGTGCCAGCAGCTGCATTTTCTTGAACTTCATGGATATAACTTGGGGCCAAGAACATGGGAGGCTCATCAGCATCTTCTACTGCAATCTTGACAGTTACCGTGTCCTTGAAAGGTCCATTGCTGATGAACTTCGGATCAATGTGAACATTCGCGGCCTCTACCTTCAAGCTATATGCTCTTTTGGTTTCAAAATCTACAGGCTGGTAAGAACAAAAAGAAGATTGGCAACTAGTTCCTTGAAGAATAATGGGAGATAAAAATCCTGATTGGTACACAGAATAAAGCAAACAGTTTCTCAAAGAGAGAAAATTTATGCCCATTCAGTACCCAATAATGTAAGCCACGTGGTCAAGAAATCAAAACAAAAAATTGTTGAAGCATGAGGTGTATATGGTACAAGGAACATTGCAAGCATGGATGTACCACTCCACATAAAGCCAACCACATTTTCTATAGCCACCAAGGTGGAGTTAACATCCATATGGTGCTTACTCTGTGAAGTGCCACAAATCTGATAATAATTTAAAAACTGCTCCATACTACCTGTTACACAAACACACAATATCCTAGCCTCATCATACTCATTGCTTCATTTCTGTTGGTTTATTTTGACTAGATTATGCTTTCCAAAGACAACCACCTTACCAGCACATTCATAGGATTATTTATTATAGTTTACAGACAGATTTGGGTAGGTGGATCTCTTAAATAAGGCTAATTGAATTTCTCTATTTTTCCCTTTGTATATATGTGTGCATGTCTTTCAGGCTGACATGGACATAGAGAGTCTTATACACCTTATACATGGACATGCACATAAGACCTCTCAATTGAACTCAGAGCTCATGGATATTCAACTACTGGTCTAGCTCCCCACAGGCAGACTGCTCCACTAACTCCTGCTTTTATAGGCTCAGGCATACATCAAATGCTATAAACACTGAGAAATCTGTCCAGTCCTACATACTTATTATCATGTTTGTCTTTTCCAAATCTTTGAATCCTAGATATTTCAGAATAATTCTAATATTTTAATATGCTTTGTGCTTCCCAATCCCCCTTTTAATAGATATTTACAGCTTTCTAGCTAAAATGGAATGCCATAGCTCTTTTTAGTGCATTCATTATGAGGTTATCTCCTCTTAGGGCTAAATAATTGATGGTAGAGGTGACCTTTCCTTTGGTCAAAGCACCTATATGACAAAATGGTTCATTTATAGAATAACAAGTACAAGCAGAACATATTTTCATACAAGAAAAACAACTCAGAGCTTGCATTTGAATAGACACAGTCGCAGGACTGTTGATGTAAAGCGCTCCTTATTTCTGAATAAACAATACAGAGAGTTAGCAAAGGGTGACAAGCAAAACTGTATTAAGTCCAGCACCTAAGACACAACTCCCAAAGCAATATTCCAATGAGGCAAACCTAACAAATATTTGGAATAATCTTGATCTTTTAAGGCTGGCATCTACTTTCTGTGCAGTTGTCATTTACCTAGTAAATACTTATTCTGAATGAATACACAATCACAGGCTTAGAGTTGACCTAGTTTTGTATTGCTCCAGACTCAAAACTGTCATCATTTCAGAAAGCATAAGCATTTTGAGTATCCTTGACTCTGTTACCTTCCATCTTCCTCCCCTATAACCAAAGACCACTCCTTTTTGAGACTAACAAACCTGTCCTCTAATTCTCCATTATTCTATCTTCCCAGGTGGAACCCAGAAGCTCTGAGATTCTTGAACGTATTGCTGAGAAGCAGAAAAAAAAATTATAGACTAGCAATACAAGGCTCTTGCAGTTTCTCAGAAATTTCTGTAATGTCTGAACTGAATCACAGATTGGAACATGATAATTCTGAGAGCAGGTAAACTATAATTAGAAGAAGTTGCTATTCCTAGAGCAAACCCTTTTGAACTTGATGGATTCCTAAGGACCCAGATGTATCCTACAAGATATAGTTTCCACTAGGAAGCCCTGTTTGTGTTAAGTAGCATGTTCATGCTGCAGTCTAACTCGTTGGCTTTATCCAGATCTTTCCATATTATGAGCTCCAGGTATTTCCAATGGTTTGTCTGGAATATCTTTTCCCACAATAGTGAGACCCTATTAAGTACCCTGGAAGTTAGCCCAGCCTCATTGTTTTGAGAACTTGGGCTCAATTGACCTGAACAGCAGCTGTGTGTGGTCTCATAGCTCCCTTTCCCTAATGCTAATGGTGGAGCATCTCCAAAGGATCTACTGAGCCTTGTTGATCTTTGCCTCCGTATAACCAAGAAGGACTGCCTCATGTTGTAATCAGCATCAATCATTTTACTGAATGAGCAGCAGGGCTAATGCCTCGATAACATTTAAGCATTTGCTTACAATAAATTCCCTTTCTCCTTCCAAACAGGATTTGAGGTAGTCCCCCATGTGGACATTTATATCCATGTTATGAATAGTTGAAATAAAACTAAATGAGGCGACACACTGCATAAGCCATAAAAATCTTAATGCCCACCGCAGCTTACTAATCCTCACCTCTGAAAATTCTCCCTTAGGGATTCATTCTACAGAAAATTCAAACAAACAGTATTGAAAATGCACAGTATTTGTTAGCTATAATAGAAGGTTATATCTAATCTGGGGAAATGTACACATAGAACAGATAATCCAACTGTGAGATTTTATTAAGGAAATAGTGTTCTGTCGATAGGATGGGTTGTAATGTAGTCATTAAAAATGATTATGTATGTTATATAACAGCATGTAAAGTGTTTATGCTGTGACATTATGTTTAAAAATCAGATCACCTATGACTGGAAGCATATAAAATATATATTCACATCTATGTATAAATTTACAAACCAAATAAAATAAAATAAAAACAATATTTGATTAAAACACGAATTGCTTCAAATGTCTTCTATTGCTGTTCTCACAATATCTCAGAAGTTTACTTGATTTCAAAAAACAGCTTACAAGCTATGCGGGCATTTATTTACAATGGGTGGAATTTCTACCTGGCCAGTGATACTCTAATGGACAGATGGTTAGAGTTGTCTTTCTGACTGGTATCAAGCCACCTATAGGTTAATCTGTAATTTACATTGTTCTGGACAGAACTGCACAAAGAACGGTTAAATACAGAGAACACAGGTTTCTCTTCTTTGCCATTAAACTCAGAACCTGGGTCAGAAGTCGACAAACATTATTTTGAAAAGTCCTTTTTTGAAAAGTATTTTTACAAAGGAATCTATCAAGTCTGTCACATAGGTAAGAATGACTTTTCCATGTGGCCTTGTACTTCACTCCTTTTGACTGTATGGGTTAGAAGATTGACAGGTCATTGACATATTACTTAAAATTCATCTCCTTCTTTCCAAACATGACTCCCCAAATCCTCAATGTTCCTGACATCATCTTCTTCCTTCCTTTTGTGCCTTTTTTCACCTTTTGAGATCTTCCTCCTTTTTTTCCCCCAACACCATTTTGTCAGTGGTCCAACTGTGTGTTTCTACTCTAAGGAGCAAATCCCCTGCAGTCTATTCATTATATCCTGTTCTCCCTGAAATCAGTCTTTCCCAAGCCAGGTTTTGGGCCTTCTTTTCTCCTTGTCAGTCTAGGAAAGTGCTGTTTACTGTCAGGATCAGCTCAGGATATTTCTCTCAGAAGCCATGCCCAGTCCAGATGGGTGATCTCACACATTTTGCCATCAGTGAATTTTCAACTGGAGACTGATTATACTCCCAGTCCCCTCAGAGGTATTTGGTAAAAATTCAAAAAATATTTTTAACTATTATCATAACAGTGTGTTGAGGAGAAGCGTATGTCTACGAACCTATACATGATGATGGTTTGAGAACTGTAAAATGCTTTTTATTGTTTGGAATATTCCTCTATGACCAAGATTTTTCAAGCCTGAAGAATCAATGAAGTAAAGCCTGAGGATACTCCTCCCATCATAACTGATTTACTAAACTAAATTTGTGATTCCCTGTGGCTAGCACTCCATCTCTTACCTTTTAGATTCCCAGCTTTTACCAAAGTCTGCCCGACAAATGGCTATAACTGATTAACTCAGAAGAAAATAAACAACTGAATTAAGATGAAAATGAAAATGATATACTAAAGAAAATCTTTAAAATACAAAAATATCCCTATGGGATCTTTTAATATGCCTTTATATTATTAAATCGTATGTAATGTCTTCCATGGGACATTTCAACATTTTTAGTCTACTAATAATTTCACTTTGATTTCATTTTCCTGTTGGGCATTTGGAACTTTGTGGTACAAGTTAAGACAAATCTTCTCTTCCAAATTAAATAAAAGCCTACATTGTTTTAAATTTAAATGTCATTGCTTTGTAAGAGCTTATCCTATGCCTGTAATAAACAGTGGATTGGGGGAAAATGCACAAATTAATCATATGCAGAGAGCTCATTTGCCATGTATGAGTTTCATGGGGATGATTTAAATGTTTTAGGATTTTAGAACCTTATGTTTTTATACCTTGAATACACTGAAAACAGGTGACAACCTTCGCCTAGCCAACTATCCAATTACTTGAGCAGTAAACGATAGGAGACAGGAATCGCTGATGTCAACGTTCATGAGTCAGTGTCATGTGGGAGGGATAGTAATATTAATTAACGAAGAAAGTTGACAGCTACACACAGTTAACAAAGCTACTTTCCAAAAGAGACATCAAAAAGAACAGCTCTCCATCCTCTTGTGGCTGATAATTAGACATCTTTGGTAATGAAACATAGTAAGGAGTAGAGACTTCTGATCTTTACCTCAATTTCCACCTGAGATTTTATTTGTTTTTTCTCTATATGGTCACCTATGTTTTCTTTGTTCTATGTCCTCTAAGTTTTCCCCTCCCAATATGCTTTTCATTACAGTGAAAGATCAACTGCACATGCTACCTGCTTAAAAAAATAATCTCCCCAGGGCCATCTTCTCCTTTTCTCCAGGTACTTGCTCCTTTATTGATTCTTCAATAATTTTTTTCTCATTGTTACAATCTAATCTTTTCTATCAAACCAAGAAGCTTAATATTCATACTATAAAACCTAGTAGAAAATGAATGCTTGATTAAAACCAAGGCAATCCCCTCAACCAATTCATATTTAATGCTCCTTACTCTGTGATGATGGAGAGGTGTTGATTTCTCAAGTGGTAAATCAGAAGGGAAGAGCTTTAGAATGTACTGTAATTGTTTCTTAACTTAAAAGGAATATTATCTGACTTTCTGGCTCAGTTGCTTCCAAAATGTTTTAAGAGGGACATTGCTTCCAATATCATCTATATTTGAATTCCACATGTGTCTGTGTGACTATGACTAAGTAGGTCTGAGTCTCAATTACAAAATTAAGTTGAGGAATTATTGATCATTGAAACAATCTATTTATTTCATGACTTTCTCATGTTAAAAAATGAATGAGATGTGGGTTATTTCTGCCCCACAGTCATTAAAGAGTAGATATAAGATTGATTTATTTAAAACTAAACAAAAGGAAACAATATACTCTTCTGTATAATTAATTCATGCAGGGATAGTTTTTGTTCCTGATGAGATTTTAAATTAATAAGGAAGGAGAATCTTTATTGTTACTTCGAGTTCAGATTTATAAAAACAGGAAAATAGAGATTAGTTAAAATTTCACAAAGCATCCCACAGTGGAGTTTACTAGCAATGTTTGAAATAAGATCATTGTGTATTCTGTATTAGCTGACTTAGTCTGACAGACCTCAATGAAATTAGAGTTGGTTTTCTCAAACTCAGATTTATGAATTTGTTGTGTCTCCCACCAGAAAATTTTGACAAAATACAGAACAAGCCAGAAACTTCAGGCAGGTATAATCTGCTCTTTGGCCAGCACTTTCTGCAGTATCAGTATGAAAAAGACTTCTCTTATATCCTCAGAGTTCAGGTGTTAGCCACAAATTGATAAAGTCTTCCCTCAATCTTTCAAAGATAGACATATTTCTTAGCCATTAGTCCACTGTCTTCCTTACGTTGTCTGGGCAACACAGATCTTATCACTGACATGTCTGATTTCTATAACCTACCTTTTTCAGCTTCACCACACCATCCTGTGTTTCATAGTCTGTTGTAATTTCAAACAGTTCTATGCCGTCTCCATCAACGATATTGTATGTGACTAAGCCATTTTCTCCGATGTCTGGGTCTTTAGCCTTCACCCTTCCTACTTCCTCTCCCGGGACAGCTGCTTCTGAAACAGACATCTGGTACACGCCTGAAAGAAGAAGACATCCACTTTTATTTTTCTTTTTATTTGGCAGCTGTAAGACTTCAGATTTCATTGAATCCCAGTACATTTCTCAAAGGGTTTAAAATTGAACTTTCTATTGGTAGACACAGAAGTGAAGCGGATGGATGGGAAGAGGATCCCAGATGGCCTGCTTGCAGGAAGAACGTGTTCCTTACAGCATGATAAAACAATATTGGGGTCCTGGTAAGATGATGAGGTCATCTGCCACATGAGAGGAAGGAATGCAGTGACAAGGATCTATGAAAGAGTCCACGTGCTAGAATACCTGACGCTTCATTTTCAGGGTGTCCCACAAACTAATTCCATGATCTAATTGTCAAGTGAAAAATAGAAGCAGAAGAGTAAATTTGACTCTTTGCTTAAAAAGATTTCATCACTCCATATTTATTTTAGAGACAAATACAAACCTTGTCTTTCAAGAATATCTTTCTTTAGTAAAGAGATAGTTCTCTCTCATCTTACTCTGCATCCCTGTACAAGTTAAGCATAGAATTCTCTGGAAGCTTTTAGACAGTCTACTCCCTCCATATTTATATTTATATTAATCAGAAATGAGAATGGGGCCACATGTGCATATTTATATTTTTTGTAGTATTTATTATTTTTCATGGATGTAAATAATGCTATACATTCTTTTAGCTCTGAAGCTAACTGAAAGGGTTATAACTTAGCATGGTATAAAAAAGAGAAAACAAAACATGTACACATACACTATGATGTTATAGGCTAACTAGTATTGTAAGGTAAGGGATAAAGGGAAGTGTGTGTGTATGTGTGTGTGTTTTGTGTTTAAGCTACACAAGTGGGTATGCAGTTATGTATGTGATTTTCCTCTATATGAGTAAGTGTAAAGATGGAGTGTGATTTTCTATGACAATGCATGTGAGTGGACACACATCATGGTTAAGCATGTGTAGATGAGAAGGAAACCTAGATTTATTTTGGACAGGGTAGAGACAGAAAACTTCCTTGGGAAGAAATCTGCATTCCAGTGAAGGAACTGAGCAAGACAAGTGTATGAACATGTGGGGAATAAGTGTCACAGAACAAGGAACAACAAATGTCATAGAGCCTCAGGTGAGCAGATTCTGAAAATGTACACAATACCCAGGATGGAAGTAAGAGTGGGACTTCTGTTATGGGAGAATAACAGTAGAAAGGAGGCGTATAAAATGGCATTGCTGAAAATAGACAAGATGTTGAGTGCCATTTAGGGAAACCACTAGACAGTTTTCAGTAGAGGAATGAGATGTAGCACCATCATATGACATTTTTGAAAAGCAATCTGTCTAAGACACACTATGAGTTGGTGGAACCTTCTCCTGCAGCGCTCAGCCCACTGGCATTGGATGGGTCCTCTAGACTCCTCATTTCCTCTCCCATAGTCATATATGTAGCAGTGCAGTTCTTTTTGTGATTATACTGTGCCCATTTTCTACCAAATCTTGTATTACATTCATAGTCAAGGCACATTGAGAGTGCCTTTCAGTAGAAATTAACAATGTATAACAAGATTTAGAAGATCTTTTACAATGTAGTTTTCTCCAAATTTCATTCAAGTCCATGACTATGAAACACTAAAACTGAAATGTATTTCTATACCTCTCTCTCTCTCTCTCTCTCTCTCTCTCTATATATATATATATATATATATAGGCATTAATGGATATCTATGAATATGTCTGTCTGACTACTTTTTTGGCATATAGAACAACTGAACATTGTGCAGAATGGAATAGACAGTTTTGACAATGTTGTTTGGGCCTCAGTCTGATCAAAGATGCACACCTTTCCATCTGACTAGTAATAGCAAGGATCACCCATCTCTTTTGAGTTCCTCAAAAGCTAATATGTGTATCATGATCCTTTACCTAGATATCTCCATTTGGTAGATTGTTATTTTACTTTGAATAACTAGTGACTCCGTAAGTAGCATACTTAACTCCCTTCCTTGGTTCTATTTATTTTTTATATTGTGTGTGTCTGTGTGTGTGCATGTGTGTGTGTATGCATATATGTATATATATATATATATATTATATGTGAATATGTGTGTGTTTGTGTGCCTGTATTTGAGTGTACACCATGTGTGTTGGTATGCCCATAGAGACCAGAAAGTATGTCAAATTCCCTGTAACTGGATCCATGGGTGTTTTTGCCATTGCCGGAAACCTTATTATGATTGTGTTATAACTCTGTATTCCCCTTTGCATATATGTATATTTCTGTTAAAGTATGATTTCAGAAACACTTTAGTTCCCTCAATGTACTTTCCCTAGGAGCCAATTATATCTATTAAAACAAAGGCTCTTTTTAGATATTTATAATATTAGTGACCAGATATTAAAATATGGTGCAATTACCATTTAACTTTAATTTCAATATTTTAATACCACTGTCCCCAAAGAGTTGTTTTATTTGGTGATTGAGTGATGGCTCACAATTAAGAGCTTATGTTTTTCTTCCTGCAGGCCAGAGTTTAGTTACTCCCACCCAAGTCAGTTAGCTCACATAATTAGAGCTGCAGGGAAGTCTGGCAGTCCTGGCCTCTGTGGGCACCTACATATAGGAAACACATCCATACATAGACACACTCATAAACACATCACTTAAAATAGTAAACATAAAAGTTTTAAAGATGTATCTTAACTATGCATATGCCCGTGGCTGTGTGCCTATGTACAAAGGAAAGCAGGTACAACGGAGACCAAAAGAAGGCTATAGGTCCTCCTGGAGCTGAGTTACAGCTGTTCAGAGCCAATAATACTGTTGCTGAGAACCTAACCATGGTCTTCTGCAAAAGCAGTATATACTCTTAAGTGCCAAGTCACTTTATTTTCCCTCAATAATTTCATAAGTATTGTAGAATAATCAAAATAACAATATCTGATCAATTATTGCCATTTTTCAGGTTATATAAAAATCAGCACTAGCTGGAATAATTCGGACAAAGATTGTATTTAAATTAGATAGTAAGGTGTCGTCTTCTGATAGTATACAAGAATAGCTCTCATTCTATAGGCCCCTTCACCATTACTTTATGGTCCTCGCATAGAACTGTGAGATCTGGTTGAGCTTCACTGTCATGCTGGCAGCATTCAGGCTACAGGAAAAGAAGCCACATGACTTTTGATGTCAGTTCAGAAAACACAGCACAGTTCTCATGATCAGAACTCAGCCACAGAAAGGCCCATGTGGAGAGGAAGCACAAGCCAATCTCAATTTGCCAGTCTTTTAAGGAATCATAGAAGTAGGTTTTCCTGCCGTAGGAAAGTTGTGCCCAGCTGATGCTGGAGTGGTAACAGAGTAGCTATTTCTCCCATGATCTGCACAAATTGAAAAGTCAAACAAATAAATGTTTGTTTCTTGCAATCACCAAGATGATCAGATCATGGTACTGTTAGCATCGATGGAGAAAATTGAGACAGGAGAAGGTTAATTGATTCCTGCCTTTTATGATTAATACCTAAGAAATAAAATACCACAAGACGTGGATATTCTGGTCTCTAGAGTTTTATAGCTTTTAATGTCTTCCTTACTTCTCATGATCTCTATACTGCTTAACTTTCTTTAGAGTGTTTGTAAGCCACTGTTAACTTGTTCTAGCCTTTTGCAAGAATCATGAAAATGGTTTTTGGTCTTCTAGACTCTTCCTTTTAAGAGCTGGGTAGATTAGGAGTAAATGGGAAGATGAGGATCTGGCTGAGCAGTGGAAAACGGCAAAGCCCAGCTCCGACCCCTTACTTTGTGGAAACTTTGGTGGGTTGTCGTTGACATCAGTCAGTGTGATCGTCACTTTGGTTGTCCCTGAGAGTCCGCCCATGTGTCCACCCATGTCCTTGGCCTGGATCACCACGTGGTACTCCTCCTTGGCTTCTCTGTCCATATTGGGAAGGGCAGTTCTGATGATACCTAGCAAGCAAACAAGGAAAAAATTCACAAGTTTTCATTTACTTCCAGATTTCAAAATATTTTATATCCTGGGAAACTAAAGATACATAAAGTCATTTTAACATGGCCAATATAACAGAAACCACTGGTGATAATACGTCTAGGTCTTATCAAGAAAATAATAAAAAAAATACTTATAGTGTACTAGGTTTTTTTTTTTTCACTCTACCTGGAAGTAACAATGTCTTCCTTCTCAGACACAAGAATCCTGAAGACTAAAATGACAAGAGCCTATTGTATGATAAGCCATATCTGAATCTATACTTCTGGACTTCTAGCAAAAAGCTTTAGAAATCAAGTCCTACATGTAAGTATTAGAACCAGAATTGAACCCACGCATCTATGGTCACTTAATCTTTGACAAAGGAGCTAAAACCATCCAGTGGAA
>NW_022196905.1:240772980-240781237 GCF_008632895.1 Mastomys coucha
AAAAAAGAAACATCTCTAAAGGGCTGTAGAGATGGCTCAGCAGTTGAGAGCACTGACTGCTCTTCCAGAGGTTCTTAGTTCAATTCCCAGCAACCGCATGGTGGCTCACAACCATCTGTAGTAGGATCTGATGCACTCTTCTAGTGTGTGTCTGAAGACAGCTGCAGTGTTCTCATATAAATAAAAACTAAATAAATCGTAGGAAAAAAATAAAAGAAACATCTCTACAGATCATACTAAGTTTACAGAGGAGGCATAAACTTTTTGAACACATTAAATGCTACTATTAATTTTTTGAGTGAGTGAACTAACGAGTTAGAAAGATGAGCAAAACTTGTGCAAAGATTCAGTTGACAACCTCCTAATACTGAAAAATAGGATAAATTTAGGATTGAATTATTTATGACCTCTGTATATTAAAATATGGTGTTCATAAAATACATACTTATTTACATCTCTAGGGATCATATCATAAGTTTTTACACTCAGCGAATAAAGTAATATTTGTAGTGTAAATACAAAGAGCAAGGAGGAAGTGTTGGGCTTCACTGAGCCCAGGCTTTTGTTTTGTTGTTTTTTTTTCGAGACAGGGTTTCTCTGTACAGCCCTGGCTGTCTTGGAACTCATTCTGATGACCAGACTGGCCTCGAAGTCAGAAATCTGACTGCCTTTGCTTCCCAAGTGTTGGGATTAGAGGTGTGCGCCACCACCGCCCTGCTCTGAGCCCAGTCTTGAGATGTTTCTTTGCAATACCCTAGAACTTGTGAGACATCCTTTTCCTTATCAGTTAGTTCCGTGGGTTCCAAATGTTAGTCCCTTAGCCTTCATTCCCTGAGACAAAGAAGACTAGAGTTTTTACTATTTCCAATAGCTAGATGAAATCCCACATTTATCCTTAGTTTACCTAAAGACTAATAGCAAAGAGCTCTACGAAACCATAGACAATAACTCCACAAGTTGTTGTTTGAAGCAAGGTGATGAAAATGAATTAATATATAAGTAGGTGAGAGTTAAGCAAGCAAATAAAAATATCAAATTAGGAATTTATGTAAAAGTTGCAAATTGTATGAAAACCTCTTACAAAAGTACAGAACATATTATGTGGAAAGGAAAAGTATAATACAGCAGAAGAGCAATTTTATAGGACTGCAATGTTTATTCTTGTTGACAATCACATTTAGTATAAACGAAGTGAAACATTGTTTTAGCTTTTGTTGTATATTGACTCACTTTATTGGCCTGCTCTTTAGGTTCCTTTGGGAACCTATGTTCACAGCAGGAGATTGAGAATGTGCTGGATATTCTAGTAAGGTGAACATTAACAGTTTCTCCTGACACTTCTTAGTTTACCCAGTGGTCTTCCAAGGATGTTTTGAACGCTAACACTATTTTGTAACAATCTTCGGACTTTTTAATATAGATACACAATTCAAAACATTTCCAATTCATTCATTGAATTTTAAATATTTGTAATCATGATCCAAGACACTAATAAAAGTGTATGACTCCATTCACCCATATGCACAGCACATACATAGGCTGCCTAGTCCTCATCCTAACTCTGCAAGTGGCCCTTTAGTTCCATTTTAATTTAAGGGATTTTAGAGCCAAAGCAGTAAATGAGCACGCATAGATTCCTTATTTAAAATAAGTCATGACTTACATAGACAATGCAATCTACTATACCTGTTTGGGCCTCCACTGAGAAATAGGGTTGTCCTTCAAGGATACTATACACTAACTTGGCACTATTTCCGTAGGTGGGATCATCTGCATCAGAGGCTGTCACTTGGATTACTGATGTTCCTAAATAAAGGGGGAGAGGCGAAGTAATTAGCAACATCCAGTAAACTTTTCAAATGTCATTGCTCTTTACAGAATTTCGTTTCAAATTAAGTCCTGAAATGAAGCTCACAATTACTCAGTATGGTTTTATTGTCCTATAATTCAAATGCAGAGCATTCTTCTCCCTACCTTTCTTCCCTTTCTAGTTCCCTTCTTCCATGTCTGTTTTTATTGTCATGGTCAAACAAAGGTTTAAGACTAAACTTTCTACTTTCACAGTTCTTCCTGGTTCGTTTGATAGTTAAAATAATAATATGAACACTCTTGTCAAATATTCCTAGAACCATGTGAAGGAAATGTTCAGTATATCACATGATTAAATAAAAATCTTTCCAGAGGGTGTGATAAATGATAATTAATGAAGAATTGCTTTTCATGAAAGGATAAAGGGCACTTTCCCATCTGTAACAATGAACATATCATTTTATTGTTGCTTTGCATGGAATAAAATTACTGCTAATACTAAATTTTAATTAATTTGTGGCTATAAATATTATATAGAATGCTGTTCCAAACTGTCATGAAAATTACATGGTTCCTTCTCTATGGGGGCATGTCACAGAAATATCAGTGAGGGATCAATAGGATCTAAGATATATTCCTAGGTCAGAAGAAGTGGAAATCAGGGGATAAAGGAATGGGCTGCCTTTTTTTTCTTTATAAGCTCTGTTGTCACAATAAGTATCTCAGAGATGGCATGTTGAGCTTCAGTGTAGAGAAGGAAGGAGGGAAGAGGCAATTATCCAGGATGCCTCTGTCAGGCACTCTTTGAGGTAAATTCCAGGTAAAGTGCCATCATTCTCTGCTGGACATTTTGGCATCTATTTTACTTTGGGAAGTTTTGGGATGAGAAATATGACATCTTAAAATCTCTTTTTTATGTTGTTTATTGTCACAGCTGGGAGTCTAACTTGCTGGGAAATCTAGCAAGAATAAAGCCCATGTTTCTCCTTTGACATTTCAACAGAAGAGTGAGAGGGAGGCCCTCCTGGCAGGGTACAGAACCTGTTTACACAACTTCCTAGGGTTTTTCTGTGACTTCTATGAGAAACCCAAGATAATGTTCACTCTTTCAAAATCGATTTTCCATGCCCACTGTCATTTGTGAACTTCTTCCTACAAGGCAGAGAATACTGTAGAAAATGGGCTATACCAGAGAAAGACTTCATAGAATGTCTAAGAAAGACACAAATCTTAGTGATTTCATGAAATTCTAAAAATTTTGCAAAGCAGTTGTCAAATATTTCTATTTGACCTATATACTCAGAACTCATCAGTAACTATTATCTTGATTTCATAAATTAGGAAGGGATACAAAGGATCCCTGGTTCACGTAGCTTTCTGATGACAGAACAACAGAGACAATAATTTCATATGATAGAGTAGAAAGTTTGAGCACTGCCTTGGACCCCAAAGTGTCCTGTAAAGAGCAAAAGTCCACCTGGGTTATCAGGTTGGATGCCTATCTTCTTGCATCCTTTCTCATTAGAATTCATATCTAAGGATACAGTAGTCAAGAGACTGAACAAGAACATGTACAGGGAAGGAAGGCGATGATGACTCAAGCTGGTTTTATTTGTTTGTTTGTTTCAGAAAAGAAGCTCTTAGTAGACCTGAAGGGTAAAGGCATTTCTGTCACAAGCGGCTCCACACAGAGACTGGAAATCCCTCAGAGCTCTAAAGTCACAGCTGACTCTCTTGAATAAACTAATCTTTATATTCAGTGTTTGGTTTTTCTCTCATTCTTAAAACAACAATCTACCCCTGATGACTTTTAGATTCACTCAGGGTCAATGGAACAGATTCACTCAAAAGACCACATTCTAGACATTCAAACAGAAGTGACACCAGGAGGCAGATATTAGAGTTCCATCTTTAAGAAAAGCAATATGTCTTGAAGTATATTTGAAATAATCAGCTAGTGGCAGCCTTATATGCATTTTGGGTGAATTTAGTAACACAAGTGACCCTGGACTAATTAGTTAATCTGTTTCTGCTTCGGTTTCTCATTTATACACGACCAACTGGAATGAATGCTTTGCAAAGTTTAATCATGGCCAAGTTAAACACGCCGAGGTGTGTTCACAATCAATTAACAGGAAGCCCAAAGCAGCAAACATTATCATTGCTATTACTTATTTGACATCAGTACCCTAGTGATTGGATGAGTATAATCATTGCTCTTTGAAGTCTGGAAATTTTTACTCCTTTTCTACAGAGGAAGAGAGGATATTAAATGGTGTCACTTCACACAGCTGAACATGATGACTCAGGATTTGCTAAACTGAATCTCATTCTTCCCCCTTCCAACCTTCCTAGTTAATAGGAAGTTAATAGTTGACTTTACAGC
Organism: Mastomys coucha; assembly: GCF_008632895.1. NCBI lineage: Eukaryota > Metazoa > Chordata > Mammalia > Rodentia > Muridae > Mastomys > Mastomys coucha. The sequence goes on from NW_022196905.1 coordinate 240,777,176, forward strand.
TTCAAGTCTGTTATAAACATTTGAAAATCTGAGTCTCTGTATCTATATCTGTTTCATGCACTTTTCCTGAGAGGCCTTTCCTTTCTGTTTGTTTCTTTTGTTCAATGTCTTAGTTTTTTTTTTTTAATCTTATATTTACTTTTCTTATTATCTTTTAGAAATCTGATTGTTTACTACTGAGAAACAGAAGGAGGGTAGATCTGGATGGATGAGGGTGAGTGGAGCAACTGGGAAGTGTGGACAGAGAGGGAACCATAATCATGATATATTATGTAAGGAAAAAGCTATTTTAATTTGAAAAAACCAACAAGGGCATTTTGCAAAGAAACACAAGACCAGGTTCCTAGGTTGCAGGGCCAGCACCAGCCTGCCAGCTTGCAGAGATACCAAATAGAAGTAGAACAGGTGACTCTTACTTACGTACCCACATTGGACCTCTCAGGCACATTGGCGTGATAGGTTTCATGCAGAAACTCTGGAGGGTTGTCATTAATGTCCTGGACCTTAACAATGAATTCTGAAGGTGGTTCCAGTGGCCTGTTGGTGTCTCTGTCCACCGCCTGAGCCATCAGTGTGTACTGGGCCCTCTCCTCTCGGTCCAGTGTCTTGGTGGCATGAATGTTCCCTGATTTGTCATCAATCACAAAAATGGTTCCCGCTCCTTCACCTGAGAGAATGTATTTAATGTTTCCATCACCAGAGTCAATATCAGAATGAAGCTAGAAAACAAAAAAGAAGAGAAAAGAAAGAAAGAAAACAGGATTTGTAATTTCATGAGGAACATAATAAAAACACATAGGCTGTAAGTTATGCTATGTACAAATGTGTGCACAAACATACAGTCACACACATATCATGAGACAAAGTGATTTCCATCATCATTTTCTGATTAGAGAAATGGAGTCTTGGATGAGGCTGATGTATGTGCAAATGTTTAATTCTGAGGTTCATGCTCTTCCTTTCTTATTCTCCCTCTTTGACTATACATATGTATGCATACAAAATATATACATGCACATATGCTTCAATAGCTATTTGGAAAGAAATGCATGTATATATTTCAAAAAGATGTAAGCATGAATTTATGCAGCATATTTATTTTCAGTGTTTACTCCCATTTCATCACCTTCCTCAGCTATGAATCACCTTTTTGCCAGTTTCTGATGACTCCTTTATAAGATAGTGATCCAAGCCTAGACATATACAAACTTATCTCCACAGACTCTTAAATGCTCTTTGCTTAATTTTTCATTGTACAGGGCTATAGGTTGTATATTATACTTGTAGATTCCTCTAATTATAACTTCTGCAGTTCTTTCAACATCGAGGTACAAAGTGCTTCCTTATCCACCATGTGATATTAATACAATTTTTGCAGAGATCCTCTTCAAAGGACACTTGTATTGTACAGGCATTTGCTACTACAAAGCCTTCAACAAATCAGACTTTCCTAGATCTACTGTCTTGCATTCAGTGTCTAATTTTTGGAGCTATTATCTTCTTGGGAGAAGAATCTCTTATGACCCTATGATCATAGAGGACAGTGGTGTGAAGTGATAAACATGTTGTCCCCAGACCTTTGAAAGAACTTCCAATATCCTTGGGATTTTCATGTTTTCCAGACAGCCTATAGACAAGATGATTTTTGCCTAAATCTGTATTTGCTGGTGTCAAGAATCTACTATGGTCTTTTAGCCACCATTTCTACCAGCAGCTCTGCCCAAATTCTGCTTGATATTTCAGAACCCAAGCCTGCCAAAAGCTTCACTGATTTTCCTGCAGCACTAAAGCCTATGCACATACTTTCTGTCCTCATAATTTCTGAGTTCCTTAACCTCTTTTATATGAATGCTATTTAAATTGTTATCTGAAATTGTTATATGGTTTGAAATAATTTATATATTAATATATGAATGCTATTATATGAATGATATTTTCATTGCCTTATAGTATTGAAAATTAGCTAAAAGGTTTGAAAATGTTCATTGATTAAACCTGTTATGTATGGAAATTCAGCAAAATAAAACAAAGAAGTAAATAAAAAGTTATAATCAAGCATTTACTACAATAAAGATTGTTACTAATTTTTATTTAATATTAATGGCTTTAATAATTTATAAGTATCATTACTGTCAGTAAATTTTCTATCATTATTATGAAACCAAGGCCTACTCAGTTTTCTAGAGGTTCACAAAAAAAGCCTGAATATATTACTTTTTAAAATATTTGTACCATTTAAATTTTCTAAATATATTTAATTATTTGTAGAGTTTTGGTGAAACTCCAAAAATTTCATCTCCAACGTGGATACATAGGCATAATCTACCACAAACATTTGGGTTGTGGACACCAGGGCTTCTGGGGCAGGGACAGTTAAAAAACTTTGCTTCTGAAATGTAAGAAAAATAATCCATCATTTTAATGCAATATGACTGATGTAATTCTTAAGAGTTTGTCCATTTGTGGAAGGAAATAGGAAGGTACTTGACTGGTTTCAGTGAACAAATAGAATATCCACAACCTTCACACCGTTTACTTCATGGCCTGTGTTCCCTCTCCTATCCAGCCTGGGATTGTAGTGTTTTTTCGTTCCCAATGCTTCATGTATCTAACTTTTCATGTATCAAAAGTTAGAGGTTAACTCCCATGAACAAGAAACGAAGATGTAAATATAAATGTCAAGGTACTGAAAGTTTCGGAGAGTCTTCATGCATTACATATGAAAACATAAAGAGGCATTTCATAACTAGCCATGGAGCTAACATTTTTACCAAGCATCCTGCTTATCCTGTTTCCACTTTGCTTCTCCTCCCTCCAAGCGTTAAAAGTTGGATATGTCTTCCCTAGTTTTCCTCTGTCACAAAGATGATCTATTGTTCTGACAATACTATTTATTAGGCTCCACACAAAAAGCAGTTTGGGGACACAGCAAGTGCTACCAAGGGTCCAGTTGCTGAGGCATGCACAGCCAGTTCCCGACTCCAAAGACTGATTGCTTCTCTCTTTGCACAGCACAGCATGACACAGGCTGAATTTCCTACATGAAAACTGTAAGTCTTTTGTGCTTTGCCAAATTCTACCTTTTCAGGGAATTTTCAAGCATTCAACCTTGAATGTCACCATTCAAAGATTGTTAGCGAACAAGCCAACTATTCCTCCTACTTAAGCAGGAACCGTTTTAGCACCATTTCAAAAGGAAGATTTTGCCACATCTAAGCAGGCACATGGGAACACACACACACACACACACACACACACGCGTGCACGTACACACACTCCATCCAACTAAGACTCTTTTCAGGAACCTTACCTCCTCCAAGTCTAAACACACACTGCCCCCCACTGAGACAGTGACCTAGCAGAGGGTCATTTTCTCAGAGCAATCCAATGCTCAGCTCTTCCCATTGCTAGGGCCCTGCTTTACTGCAGCTGTCCTTCTCTGCTCCCTTTCTGCGGACACAGCACAGCTCTTCAGTTACAGGATTCTGCTGGTCAATTATTTTTCCATACTTCCATTTTATCAAGGCTACTTTTACATCTTTTTCACTATATGTACACATGAATGAAATTATTTAGTATATTATTTCTAAAAAACATATTTCTAATTCTAAGTTATGTTGAGATTATCGTGAACATTTGCTTGCTGAGTATAAAAATAAAAAAAAAATAAATAAATGGCATCAGGACAGCCAGGGGTATACAGAAAAACACTCTCTAGAAAAATCTCAAAAAACCAAAAAAATATGTATATATATATATATATATATATATATATATATATATATATATATATATGGACTTCTATTTCATATCAAAAAAACAATGATGATAACTTTGTTGACATCCTTGGGGTTCAAAAATGGATATCTTTTATCATCTGTCCTTGCATTTCTCTGTGTGGAAGTGTTGAATCAGTTCTGTTTAACTTGAAGGGCAGGGGTTATTGGATATTTGCCTCTATTTTTCATAGGAGTTAAGGATATAAATTGAATTTCATTTCCTTCACATTATATCTTTCTTTTTTCTTGCTTAAATTATTAAGTGACTGCCTCTTTTTTTTTT
>NW_022196905.1:240781247-240883014 GCF_008632895.1 Mastomys coucha
TTTTTTTCTTACTTGGAGTCAGGTATTGCTTCAACCTGATTTCTTGTCTGTCTACCATTTCCACACAATATATCTTCAACTTGTACATATTTAAATAACTGTCTCTTGACAACCAATATCAATATTACCTAAAAGACAGTCACATATTTTATCCTAATAAGTAGCAAGAAGTCAGTTTGCCAAATGTGTTTTGCCCTCTCCACATTTATATTTTTGATGGGGTTGCATAACCATACCTAATGGCAAAATGGATAATATGATTCCTAGCCTAAAGAAACACATTCACTCATTTCCTTGGATGTGGTGTTAGTGCCAAGACCTGAGGATTCAAGGCTAATCTAATTCCTCACACAAAGTAGAACGAAATCTGATGAAAGAGACAGGCATGAGTAAAATAGCAAAGAAAAGTGGTGTGAAAGGGACCAGGGAGACATGGGAATATAAAAGCGGGGACAGGCAAGTTGGGGTTAGGATATATATAATAAGAGAAATTCCTCCAGTTGAAGAATGGTTCAATAAATTAAGGACGTATTTCTTTTAATAGACCACAAGGCGATTAGTCGAAACAGAGTCCTTATCCTCTAATTAGACTTTAGAAGCATTCTCAGTGTGGTTAAGTCTATAAACGAAGAGGAAAGGACTGGACGGGTATATGCATAATGTGATTCTCTTTTTAATGATAGTAGATCACTTTGTGCTATCTTGCTTTTTGTTTCATTGTTTTGGCTTTATTGTATCTTGCTTCTGTCTGTGTATTAGTTTGTCTACCATTGTTATGTCTTGTTTTCTTTTTGTTTGTTTGTTTGTTTGGTTGGTTGGTTGGTTTTGACTTGGTCATGTCCTACTGAGCTGATAATGTGCACATATAGACACATCAACATTGAATGTAAGTAGCCTTACCCTGCCCACCAGCACAGGGTCGGGCCCGGTGTACTCTTCTATCACAAAGAACTGGTTCCAGACCCAACCTCTCTTGGAGCGTTGCAGCACCTGTCCCTCCTTGCCCTTCTCATGGTGTCCATGGAATGAGGGACGCAGGTGGCTTCGTCGCTCCAGGGCAAATGCCTGGCTGTGGTATATCATGCTCAGGCACACCAGGGCAGCTTGTAAACCGTAGTTCTCCTTCATTTTTGGTTATGCAGTAGGCACAGGAGAATGCAGTTGTCACTCCCTACACCAACAGAGTGGCTGTCTTTCAGATAGTGGCCTCCCAGATGTGTCAAGTAGACCTCCTCTGGGATGGAATATCTTCACTCACTAAGGACATCACGCCAGGGTTGTTCACTTCCCCAGTCAGCTTCTGGAAGCAGAGAGAGATGAGATTAGCTGCAGCCTTTATCCACCTATTGTTTCACTTCCATTTAGCAAATGTGTTGGTTTGAATGTCAGTTTACCATTTTGCCAGCTTTGGGAAAGCTGACAGCTTTCTTGGAACCCAACTTGCTCATTTCAGAAATGTGGATAAGAATAATATTTATTGAATGGTTGCTGCAAAGATCAAGTGAAAAGTGAATATAAAGCCACTTACACAATGTCTAGAACACAGAAACTCTCTCTAATTCATTGATCATAAGCGTGCTTGGTTATGTTCATGGATTAAAGAAACTAGGGAATTAAGCCTAGGAGTGCAACACAGCATCCATAGTAAGGATGCCAGATGCCAGCACGGTAAAGAGAGGATGCTTAAAGGATGTGGTGCCTGAGTTGAATACTAAAGCAAAAGCTCCTATATTAAAAAATGGAGAAAATAGGATACCATGAGAAAAACACCAGAATTTCCCCAACCATTATAGTTGACCAACCACAGCATAAACCAAGTCTTTAACACAAATGGAAAATAAAAGGAATCTTATGTCACAGACTGTGTGTTGAAATGGGGAGGGCAAGGCAGACCTCAAGAAATGATGATGGGAATAAAAATAATCAATGAAGAAGTGAATGACCAAGTTGTGGGGGTTGGAGGGGTACAGGTATGCAGTCCAGAACTCTGTAGACAGGCACAGAAGGATCACACCAATTTTAAGAAGTCTGAGGCTACTTTGATCTAATCTGACTTTCATAGTGAAAGTCCAACCTAGCAAGGTGCTGTATTTACAGAGAAAGCAATGTAAAAGGTCAAGTCTTCATTGATCTTTGTTAATCAATTAATTAAATTATGCTGATCAATTAACATTACAGTGTCAACTAATAGGTCAAATTCTCATTGACTCACTGGAAGATCTATTAATGCTATTGAAGTCAATTAAAGCTACAGCATCAATTTGTTCCTTTAAGGTCTTTTATCTTTTCATAGTATGCTTTCCAGCTTCACTCCAATCACAAGAAGAAAAATTGAACAGTAAACCTGTCACAGGCTGCATACTGCTTCCTCAAACCCAACCAGCATGCTCCTCTTCATCAGCAGTAAGATGGCATAGTTTACGTTCCCAAATTCCTTGTATTTATCTGACCAAGAGTCCCTCAAGTTCCCAGACTTCTTGAATTTCAGTGTTCTGATACTGAAAATAAATTTTGCCTTGTATAAGATTCTTCGCTTATTCCCCCCACTTAAAATTCATCTTTCCTTATGTAGAAGTATCTGCTTCTTCTTCGTGGTATCCAGAGTCCAGGTGTTCTCAAAAGCACTCATTCTCTATTAACTCATTACCTTGGGTAAACACAAGAGTGAGGACATGAGATTCCTCCTAATTTTCCCAGGGTGGCATAACACAAGCCTGTCACTACTGCTCACCAGATTGTATACCTGTGCCTTGAAAGTGGAGATGACAAAAAGAGGGCAGAGAAGTGCTCAGAGAAAATGGAAGAAGAGGTATAGGATACACTGTAGCCATTGGGCATAGGAAGCCTAGTAGACTTCTTATTCACACAGCAAATCCCAAGATAATATTTGGACACACTGCAGATACAACATTAAAGGTGTCTGCTATCGTCCAAATAGAACTTCTACATAGGGTTACTCCAATCTCTTCTCAAGAAACGGGAGTTGAAGCCTTTAGTGTTTGTTGTTTACAGATGCATTGGAATGTGTAAAATGCAGTATGTAGGAATGAAGGTTAAAGAGGTCTCGTTGTCACACCAACCTTACTCCTCAACAGCAGTCATCATTTAAAGAAATTTATATTTTAACACAGACATTCTGTGTGTGTGAGAATCTCTCTGTGTGTGAGTGGATGTGTGTGTGTTTGTGGGGGGCATGAGGGAAAGTTGCTCTTGTTGTACGTGAATTCAGATGCTTACAAGGCCAGAAGCTATCAGATCCACTGAGGAGCTCTAGATGGTTGGGACCTGCTGGACATGAGTGAAGAGAACCCAACTCAGGTTCTCTGCGAGATCAGCAAATGTTCTTGACCACTGAGCAATCTCTGTTGCCCAGACAAGCATCATTTCAACGATCCACAAAGTGCTGCTTGAGGCAAGTCCAGGGCACTATGTGGAAAAAGCAGAGAGGTCTGCAACAGGAAAAGATCTTAAAGTGAGGCCATAGGAAGCAACAGAGAGAAGTCTCACTTAACTGAAGAAACAAGGCCCCAACATGGACTTGTACCTGAAGCTCTGAAGTTCCCCTCTGCCTCCTAATTTGGGAAAGTCCTGAATAAAATTTTCTGTCAGTGGCGTTCATCTTCTATGTGATGAGGGTTTTGATGAATGATTGTGGGGATTGCCTCTTCTGCTTCAGATGCTATGGCTTTGACTGGTAGCTTCTTAATTAGCTGTATTTACTATACATTTCTGGTACCTGAGTTCAAAGGAGCCATTTATAACAACTCAGTGTGTGAGAGCAAGCACACCCTTGAACTTCATACTTAATTCTGCCTCTTTGGAAATTCTAGAAGAAGAGGAAGGAGAGAACATATGGTGTAAGGTCCCTGCCCATTTTGTATCATGCCAAGTATTAAGTGTTCATTCAAAAGGTGATAAATTATTCCTACATATAAACTGTGAAGTGTATTTGGAAGAAAGGGTTTAATTAAAGTTGAAATTTCTACACCTTTTTTTTTCTGGCTGTCATGCTGCTGTAAAGCACAATTATTTCTGACACTAAAGTGCTGAAACTACATGACAACTTTTCTGCTTTCTATATACATATACAAAAAAACCTCTAGTTCCATACTAATGAGTAAGAGTTCCAATGTGACCAATAAACAATGAACTTTACTCTTTTTATTAATAAGATAACATTATAAATTCTCTCTTGGAAACAATAGCAAAACTAAACACATAAAAGTAACTAATTGGTCTCATGACCAAATATAATATATTATAATTCAATATATTAGCCATCTTGATAATTAATCCTTGATTTATAGAACTTAAATTTTAAGTCAATTATTCACTTTAGAGTAAAAAAAAAAACCTATTGATAAAATTAGCTTTTATTAGCCATCATTCTAAAAACTTCATAATGATTAAGTCATTTATTGATTAATATGCCAACCTTATTAATTGGAACTGTGAATATTCTGTTAAAAGGATACTAATATTGAGGTCAAGACAAATTAAATATAATTTGTGCTACTATAATGTTATGCTGATAGCTAGATTTATTTGAGCCTAGACCATCTAACTCTGATGTCTACTTTGAAGAAAACAAAAACAAAAAACTTCTCTTCCCTTTATCTTTTTTGTTTACTTATTTATTTATTTATTTTATATGAGTGTTCTGTCTTCACACACACCTGAACAAAGAATCAAATCCTATTACAGATGGTTATAAGCCACCGTGTAGATGCTGGGAACTAAACTCCGGACCTCTGGAAGAGGTCCTTAATTGCTGGCCCATCTCTTCAGCCCCCTTTTGTTTGTTTTTAAACTGCATAAAGAAATGAAAAAGATTATCTAAGACCTATCAAATTGGAGAATGTTAGTTCACATTGTCTGGAGTTGGCTATATAGCAAGAACAAGACTGTGATTAACGAGAAAAGCTACTGTTTTTCGTATCATCTGCTAAACCTCCTTAGATGGACTGTCCAGGACTTAAGCCACAGAACCATACAAACGGCAATGGTATTGTGATTTCGTTACATATGAAAAGGAGTAAAGCACACAGAAAAAAGTAATTTTTCCAAAGTTTCAGAGAATGCCAGGGGGAAAGATGTGATTGAACCCTGTAAGATGACAGATCCCAGATCTGGATTTTACTTCCTACAGTTCTACCTGATCCTGCATCAATAAGAGAAGGTGAAAGACCAAACACAGAGAGATGCCTCTTTATCTACATAAATTACCTATTCATGATATTAATTCAAGACTGGGAAACCTGAAGTGAGTACATACATGATAAATTAAAAAAGATTGTCAGAACATAAAGTAAAAGAGGAAACATTTCATAGAAGACATCAAAATGAAGATGGACACAAGATTCTAAATTATCAATATCAAGCGTAACAATTATAAGCATAATAACTAATCTTTGTTTTCTTATCCTTAATTTTCTATTTCAGAATTTCTAAAAGTAGGCTTTAAAGGATGTATTCAGGGAGTTTTGTTTATCTAGTTCTGTGATTTTGTTTTTGTGTGTGTGTGTAAGAAAGACCTGGAACTTCTCACGAGTGGATTGTTAAATACAGTAGAAATTTAGCACGAATCTCACACAAGAAATTAATAGGAGGCTGCCCTCCTAAGGAGTACTTGATGTGGGTAATAATTAGAGAAATCTATCAATGTTCTAATTAGTATTAATAAAGAACCCCAAGGCACTTCTTGAGCAATCTTTCCATTAAAGTACTTCCCAGCAGCTTGCCAGGATGCCTAAGCATCGGGGTTCCACTAACACATGTAAGACTTAACTTTACTATGAGAGCACATTGCTTGGAGGGAAAAATAAATGTTGTTGAAAGTCACAGGAGTAATAGCATGACAGGAAAATGGATTTGCAAAATCACCAGTTATAAGTGGAAGGCTCACCCCTCTATCTGGAGAGCAGAGAGTCCATTGTAAGTGGCTGTGCCTTGAGCATAAAACGCTCCTGCTGTGCCTGCTTTTGTCTCCGTAAAAGAAAATGACATATATGGGTGTTTAAGTATATTTGGACTCCTGCTGGAAATTGTATCGGGTAGGAAATGAAAGACAAAAACGGTTAGCAAGAAGCAAGCGGATTTGGTTTTCAGCTTTCTCCTCCCTACAGAGCTGGAAGGAGCAGACACACTGACCCATTCTTTTTATTTCTAGCTAGCTAATTTACAGCTAAAGACAGGTTATCATTACGCTAAGTATATTATCAAGGTTCCCACCAGAGCTCAAAATCCTATTTTTGTATCTGCAAGGTTCCCTTGTGGGTGAGCAAAGGGACTCTGGTCTCCCCTTCAACAAACACAGCTTTGTAACCAATCGGATTCTATTATGCAAATTAATTCAAGAATATTTTATTCTGCGCTCAGATCTCATCACTCAGCGCAGAGCTGTTCCCTCTTTCAAATCAAATCACAGGAATTATGCCTTGTCTGTGAAAATCATAGAGGAGGGAGAGAGGAAGTATTACAAGAATTGTTGAAACATAATTCTCTATCTCAGATTTCTGCATTTGGTGCAAGACTTAAGTTTGGAAATCACTTCTTCTTGGGTGCAGAATCTACAGTGGGCACTACACAAAATATCAAGATATATATCGCTCCATTCTCAAATGCCAGACTCAAATATTATAGTGTGTATTAGCAAAGAAATAACAGTGAAGATATTTCTAAACTTGAATAGAATTTCTTCAGGGGCTCAAAGATAAATGTCACTTTTTGCTTCCACGCACAGTTTTGGAAATAGGAATGACATTCAATAATAACCTGTGAGTTGTGCAAAGCTTGGTCAACAATCTAATTAAATCCCTTGTGTATTTCATAAACTATAGCAGTACTAGTAGTAGTAGTAGTAGTATTAGTAGTAGTAGTAGTAGTAGTAGTAATGGTTGTAATAGCTAATCCCTTCCAAGCCCTCTGGCCAGCAGTCTAGAGCTTGCTATGCAGCATTTCATTGCATTTCAGCATAGCTTAATATAAGTGGTACTTATGGGTCCCATGATCATAGGAATCCAAGCTAAGACCTCATGTCTCACAATAATTCAATCATGTTTGAGCAATAAGATAGTTATATCCAACGAGTGCAAAGAACATCTTCTATTATTCATGCTCCACTCAAATCTTGAGACAGCTTTTCTCACTCTAATATTTCTAAATGTTAGTCATTGATATGAATAATATATATCAACACATACCCGAAACAACATTGGGAGCAATGTCAGCTCCAACTGTGAATAAATGTTCCATACAAATGTGTGAAAAAAATTAGATTCCACTTCCAACTTTTCTTGTGCCTGAATAAAACTACCTGAGGGAAGACATGCACGAAGTGGCAATGATAAGATGCTTAGCTTACTGTGACATCATTTATAATTTGAAAGGCATACAGTCAAACCTCCCTCTGTGCCCAAACAGTAAATATATAAAAAGTGTTCTTTATCCTTATTTTCTCCTTGATTCATTCAGGGTCAAGCCTGGATGGGCCTTGGGGATTACATAGGTATCAGTGTACTTTAGATGCTTAGACAGTGATAGGATATGGTATAAGTCATAAATGAAGGACTGGAACTAACAACGCTACATACAAAGCACAGAGCAATAATGATCAGAATCAGCTTGGCAGATGAACTTGTAACACATTGATTATTCTTGTAGTATCTGCCATCGCTGGTCTCTTCCAAGCAAACAGTCTCATTGACAGCCTCCAATGTCTTGCCTACTCCTTCTCTGAGCTATGGCTGATTAAACCTCTTCTGCTGTCCTGACAAGTAAACTATAAGCCAACCATTAATCATTACAGCCAGTGTTACCTGTATTCAAATGATTGGCTAGGGGAAACAAATCTTCCAAGAACTTAAATGAAAAGCAACAGAAAATATTTGTAACTGGTAAAAGGCCTTGCACAGTCAGGTTAGCAGGAACTTAAAGGATAGAGTATCCACAAAGTGATAGCCAATTGTTCAGATTTCAATAAAATCAAGACCACAACCAAACTAGTTAGAAGCAAAAGGGAAAGTATAGCATCTCTCCCCAGACCATGCACATGTCAGAACATTTGATATCATTTTTCTGAAGACCTAGGTGACTGTCCTTCTGTTACTGTCATCATGGGCCCCAAGCCACTGGTCAGTACCCTACCTATGACAGTATACCTAGTGTGCATGAGCTAGCCTGGGAACTTTCTTTTATCACCCAAACAGCAAATATAGAAATTTATGATAATCTTAAAGAAATCAGTTGGCAGTTCTTTTTCTGACCAACTGTGAAATATTGTCACTGTGAAAATCATTAGTGCAATTGTATAAAATGCCGGGCTTTTTTAATCTCTGAATTTCCAAGACCATTGGCCCAAAGATCTCTATACCATAAGGGAAGATGTGTATGCTGTAGCATAAGCTTAATTAGTACATATCTGTGCAATTTAGACAAAGTACTTCCTCCTTGGGACCAAGTTTCTCCAACTATATCATTAAATGTCTCTCTGTCCATATGAGACTGTAGTTCAGTGCTAAGGCAGCCATTACTGGATTGTGAGTTTTCAAACCTTGGTAATGGTCTAAGGTCAGCTAGTAGGCCTGCTTGTATAGAAGTCCATTACAACTCACTAACATAGAACTTATTGAAATCTGGAGAATGGTAAATTTTCAGAAAGAAATTTTATAAAGCTATAAAACATCTATTGATTTTAACCACATATTTTACCACGTAGTCATGTCTCCATCAGATAAATATAGCATTTACTCAATATATAAACTATCTTACTTTACTTCTGTTTTGTTTTAATGTTCTGTTTTGGGCTCAGTGTATATTTTATACTTAAGTCACAGCTGAGAGTAGCCATATTTTTATGACAACCCTCACCCTACTCCATAGAGAGAGAAAGAAAATATCAGGAAGTGAAAGATAATTTTCATAGCATAGATGTCTCATGTCTTGAACATAATTTTCAGTTCAAGTCATATCTATGGAAACAAAAGCCTCAGATTCATGAAGGGAAATAAATTCCTATGTAACCTAAGAGTGCACTTTAAAGAGTCAGAGGTGGAACAGATAAGGGATACTGATCTGTACATTTGCCCTACTACCTCAGAGTACTAGAGCTACTGTCAGTCTGTTTTCTGCTAGATAAAGAGCGAGAGAAAGTCTTGTCTGAAGTTGGGCTTCATCCTTGATGAAGGCTTGATGAAATCTTGCAAACTGATCACTACAACCAGAGAAGAGAGTGCCTGGAGTCACCAGAGCCCAGTACCAGATCTTCTGTCAGAGAAGTATAATCCATGGTCTTAGCCACCAGGATCCACAGGCATCACTTAAGCTCAACCAAAGGAATGAGGAATGCAGAGTCAAGCTGCTTCCAATTACCAGAAGCCTGATTTTCACCAGAGTGTGGGTGGGCTGCTTCAGAGGTCTAGTTCTTAATGTTCTGTCTGGACCACCCCATCTGGCTCAGTGCAGTCTAAATAAACCATGGGACATACTTAAATGCCTCTTTTATATGCCTGTGTATATTACAAAGGATGGCTCACCCATTTATTTTTAGAAAGCTTCATAATTATCTCACTGTTGTTTCAATAAATCCAACCTTTAAAACACTCTCTTTTTTCCTTCAGTAAATTAATGCCATTTATCAGAAAGAATGGGATGTTTTTGAAGTCATGACGAAAGAAAAGTATTTGGATACAGCAAACTCACCCATGCCTCCTAGTACTTACTAAAGCATGAGCCTACCACCCTAGACAGGCTGGAGTTTCCGAGGTAATGTCAAGTGTCCTTTTTGGGTCACAGATAGATGGTTCATTTAATTACAGTTTCTATAATCCTAGGTTAATCCTACTGAGAATTAGTAGTGTGATTTTGACTTACATAGAAGAATAATCTGTTGTTCCACAAACATTTCTGGCAAAAATAAATTAAAAATAAGGCATATGATTTTTAAAATTAAAAATCATATGCCTTATTTTTAATTGATTATTGCCATAATAAAGAAACATTTCCTCTTTCATTTTCTTTAGGTACAAATGACAATTTCCTTCCCTTTGGATCACATTGTTGATTAACAAATTAGGATAGTTGGGCAATTTTCTGCCTCTACAGAAGATAATGTATGATACATTAAATTCTCCAAAATTTTAGATGGTGATCAACTCCTCATTACATTCCTTGCTATTGTATACAAAGGACCATAGAACAAATTGATTTTACCTCATGGAATTGAATAAAAAAGCTATCTACTCTTACCCTGGCTGAACAACTGAATCACCTGCGGAACTTACAAAATTCCTTACCATACCCCAAATCAAACAGAGATAAAGTATCCCCAGAATATAGTATTTTCGAGGTTCTAAGGGAATCCCATTGTCTATAGCTCTTAAAATTATCTTAAGCTAAGCTTTAGTATCAAGTGTCTTAATGCACTAGTTCCATCTAAATCACTTTGATTAGCCATTTTGAGAGGTTATTTAAGTCCTTGTAAAATGCTTTATTAGTCACTCATTGTCTTAGATGTAAAAATTAACCTCTGAAGCAGGTAATGTTTGTGTGATAAATGAAGTTATGCAAATGATCATGTATTGGGCACCTAAGATCTACAACTACCTCTCTTTGTCATGTCCTCACCCCCATCTTCATGTCTGTGAAATGAAGGGCTTTGTAGCTTAGGTGCCTCCCTAAAAGTAATCATCAGAAAAATCTAGGTAGAAAGGGTGACAATGCCTGCGGATGCCTCAGCTGACTGGCTGCATTTCACAGAGTTCGGAAGGCTACATTCAATAAAATTTTTCATTGAAAACCAGCTCTGCTTTATTATAAGTAACAAAGCAAAGAGAAAGCATGTGTGATATCTTGAAAACCTAGCAGGCTCACCTTCTCAGCAGGTTAAGAAATTCTTGCTTCAATACCCATAGTCTTCTGGAGTAAGGAAGATGCCTCTACTCAGGAGCTGGTGGCCACAGTCACAACTGTCAAAGAACCTCCCTCCACTGGGTCTCTTTTCTCATATGAGGAACAAGATGGGTGTTGTCTGACCTCCCACCCTCCCTAGTTAAATTCAGGTTCGGGTAAGATAATAGAAGAGGAAGCTTTTACAAAAGTATAATGTGGGTTATGTAGGCGAGAATACGGGTGAAAAACATGCTAAGACTTCTTCAGCTAATTTTAAAGGCTTTGACTTTTCTCCTTCAGCATTGTGGATTGTAGATAAGAATAAATTATCCTTTATTGTTACAGGACAGACGTGTGATTTTCTCATTTTCTAAGATAAGAATATAAAATACCCCCAGTGCTGCAGATAGGTTCCATTTATACCTACACACTTACTGCCTGTCTGTCCCGGACCCAGGATGCTTAATGTCATCCCGTGAGAGGGAGCTGACCTCAGTTCCTCCACATAAGATGCTGTGTGGGCACACAGGATGGAGGTATGATTCCAGCAGGAAAGCTGCTACATATGAGTCACAGACTCTATGCAAACCCAGATCACAAGGTCCTCTGAGGAAATTTTGGACCATTTAATTTTTCCACAATATGGGATAAGACTGTGGAGCAATCCAGAGGAAAGGGGGCAAAGCTGATGGGAAGCTTGTATAAGCTATCTTAGACAGATGAGGGGAGTATATGTGTGTGAGTGTTTATGTGTGTGTGTGTGCATATGTGTGTGTATGTTTGTGTGTGAGTGCATGCACGTGCACACATTCCTTCTTGTTAATGCTTATATTTGTCTTGTTCTTGTATCTAACACATTATCATTTTTAATGAATATAATGCAAACATTATGCAACACTGCACTCTACCCAGTCCTGCCTCGACTCCACACATTCTGGTTCATGTAGTTTCCCATGGAATGTTCCTTGGCCAGATGCACATATTTCCATTATGGAAGGGCCATTGTGTGACAATGTTGTGAATTGGCTTTTTTTTTTCTTTGACCTATACCCAGAGGTCTACTGGGAGCTAAACAATCTTCCCTAACTTTATTATGAAAAGTTTAGAACTCTTGAATACATTGTTTTTTTTTTTATCCCTTGATCATTAACTTTTTCACAATAAGCATTACTTTTATTACATTTACATATAATATTAACTAGCTAGATTATGAGTTTCATGTTAAATGATATTAGTATCTTATAAAAATTGCCAGTGATGTCTTCTCATTTGCCCATGCAGTACACCCCTTTTCATGATCTTACTTTCTTCTTGACACACCCAGATTTCCAGTTGGTTCACATCCATCAGCCTAAATTCCCTTATACTTTTTATATTACGATGTTGGCTAGGAATGTATCTTCTCAGCTTCCATTAACTGAAAATATATTTATTTCATCTTTATTTAAGGAGAATATTTTCTCTGAATATAAAATTCTGAATTGGCAGCTCTTCTGCTCTTAACGTTCAAGTCTTTAAGGATATTAGTCTGCTGTTCTTGGGCTCAAATTTTTCTCATGAGCTGCTGTACATCATTTAATTTCTATTTCTCTGGATGTGACATTTAATTTTAGCTTTTAATAATTTAGCTATAATGTGTCTTATGTAGTTTTCTTTATATTAATCTAATTCACTGGGCTTCATTAATATGTAAGTATATCCTCTACCACAAGATCTGTTGAGACCTTGTGTATTTAAATGCTTTTTGTGACCTTTTAAGAATATTTTTAGCTCCCAGAATTGCACTTTCAATTAAATGATTTTTATTGTTCAATGGCTTATATATTTATATAGGGAATTTTAATCATTTACTCTCTCCATATTCTCCTCCTCCTATGCTCACAAAGTGTTCTGAACAGAAGCTCAACCATGAGAGAAAAGCTCTGCAGAAGCTATTCCTGGTTGCCTTAAATTTCCCAGCTGCTCTCTGAAAGCTCCCAATTTGATAGTTTAATTACTTGCTCTTTCAATCCGACTACCCCAGTCACTGCTGGACTCTCTATGAGTTCAATTGGTTTGCTAGCAGTCCGGTGTTTTTCTCTATCTGCTACTTGCTATTTATTCTTTCACGTTTTGCTTTCTATATACTCAGAACACCTATTACTCAAAACCAAAAGTGTGGCCATTATGAACCACACTTTTGGTTACAGAATTCTGGTTACAGAATAGCCTGATAGTATATTGTCTCCTAATCAGCTTCTTTTTACTGCATATCTTCTATGGAGCAACAGGTACCATGGCACGCGTTTTACTTCCATTCTTGATCATCAGTTTCTCTATAGTATCTTTATCCTGATAGTACGTTTACATCTATTATCCAGATAAGAAAAAAGGATAGGGAACTCATGAATTTGTTATCAGTTGGCTTTGTGGTTCTCAAAATAGCTTTTGAAGCTATCCATGGCCCACTCCTAACCTCTTATCTACCCTATTGTGTTTTGCAAAGATATAATTCACTGTAGTTCTCCTGAAGTTTGTCTCTAGGATGAACTCAAAACTCAACCCTCTCTTTTGCTACAGTACAAACACTGAAGAATATAGGTGGAGAATGGAATTTTTGAGACCGTAGAATGGAAAATTGTAGTGAAATGTATTTCTTGTGGTCAAGGAGCTTATGTGTTCCTGGAATTCTTAGAGAATAGATGTTCTCCAATGGGACTTCACATTCTCTACCTCAAACAATGCCTGTCCTTGCTTAAAAGAATCCCCCAGAACACCACAGATGTTTTTCATTCTAACTCACTCCTTGAAACAGTTTCAAAATGAATAAATCCTGATTTTTTTTAAGACTCGTTTCCAGGACCATATACTTCTTTTTTTACATTAGAATAAAATTTTGCTGGGTATCCCTCACTGCCTAAGCCTCCTAAGAATGTGTTAATAAGCAACAAATCCAAGCAGTGCAAGGAACTGTAGGAAGGCAGCCAGATGGTGGTAAGTACCTTCCAGCAAATGGAGCCCACCCAACAGGAAACAGTTCTGTGAGATGTCATGAGCTAATCACTGTCAAAGAGACTGGGTATGCTGTTCACGAAAGAAGAGTTAAGTGGTGTTAGCAGAACAATGTCTCCCCAGGAGAAACAAATGAGGCCAGACATGGTTTTGGCCTTTGGTTTGAGGTCTTGCAGCCTACTGGCCAATTACATCTTCGAAAGAGATTTTTTCTGAAACGATAAATTTGCAATCCATGGCACCACTGGTTAGAAAATGCCCTTTGGCAATACCTCCTAAAGGAAAGCTCTGCAACCATCACACACAACCACCACAGTCAAACGGGGAACAGATTGTGAAAGATCAATAAATCATGAGTTCTGCCTATCAGGAATGGCTGCCTTCCTGGTAAAGGGTCCATGCTAGACATGCACATCTTTGCCTGTGAAGACGGTCTAACCTGTAGACCACTGAGACATTTTAGGTCTCATGTGTGAGAGGTTCCAACTGCTTTTCAACCTAAACATTACAATTGTATTTGTAATTGTGACCATGTGTAACATCAAGGTATCTTTCACCTCTTCTCCTCCTGGATTCTGTCAGATGTCTCCAGGTTTTAAAGTCCCCTACCCTAGTCTAAACTAGAGAATACTCTCAGAGGGAAGAAGTCAGTACCTGGAAATTAGATGACTTAAAAAATATTCACCCTGAGAAAACAATGGGTGGGCTGAGAGTGAGCCAGCTGGTTAAATCTCTATCAAACATTAGCATTTGGAAAAGTAAAGATACATTCAAGATTACATGAGACACCAGAAAGGAGTCAGATTCAGAAAACAAAGGTATAAGCTTTCCTGATAGAAATGGAAGACAGACTATTGCTCTTCACTCCATCTCTCCCCTGTAACTGTGCTTCCTATATCCCAGATTCATGCCATGTTTCCTGGCAAACCAACTATCTGGTCCTTGCTGTGACCACAGTCCTTACTGAGAACAGCAGTTTAAATGTTTGAGTTTGAGGTCTGCTTAAGCAACAAATGGAGTCTGCCTATAGCTTAGGGTCCCACTTGTGTCTCATAGAGAAGATAGAAGAGAAAAAGGAAATTGTGTCCTGTTTGTGTCTATATATGTCTGCTGTGTCCATGCACCATCCCTCAAGTGAGTACCAAACCATATCAAAGACTCTAGGGATCTTAAGAGTGTTTATAGATTTACCACCACCATCCACCCCCTACTCCAGATGCACACACCAATGCCACAGCATCCTTCCATTCCCTCCACCCTGTAGCTGGCTCTGTGGCTGAATCTTTGCAAGATGCTACTGAATGGCACTTTGTATGATACAGGATGAACTGAGCTCTTCATTGCTACCCACTATAAATGTTTTTCTTCTGTTCATATTTTTGGCTCATATATCCACATCAACAAATGTCCATCCCTTTGTTCTTAGGTGAATTTTGAGATCTTACTGCATAGTATGCAACAGGAATAACCTTCAAGATAATAGGTAGAATTAAATAAGACAATCAAGAGAAGAGAAATTCCACATGGTCACATATGAATGAAGTATCTAAAAGATTGAAATTAATAATACTAAACAATAATTGTTGTGGTGAGGTAGGAGGTAGTAAAGGAAGATTCACTAATGTATTAAGCATCAGATACAAATACGAATTGAACAAAATAAGCATATTTCTAGAAAATGCTATAAAGCATTATATCTATAATAAGCAATACTACAATTACAGTTAAAGATACAGAAGGTAAATCTCTCACAGTATTTTTATTACAATAAAACATTGTTGCTGAAGTAAAATATAAATAAATAAAGTGTTTCTCCTGAATACAGACGGTTTAATTGTTGTACTAATTAGTCTAAGGTGAGCAGAGTCTTGGCATCTTGACATGAAGCGATAGAGTTGTCAACCTGAGAAAACTCTGTGTGAAGTATGACAATATCCAACCAATACTCCTGGGAGCAAGAGGAAACAGCAGACTTGTTCTGCATATTTTAAAGGAAATAATAATAAAAAAATAAAATAAATAAATAAAAAAAATCTTCTTCAAACAAGCACAAATGAAAACCTTGGCACTGATATTGAACCTTGAGAAGACAAATGAGAAAAGATTGAAAAAGAAGTTCTACAATCAGTAGTAATAAAGGCTTTGATGTGATGATGAGTTTTGTTTCCCCCCTTGAGCCATCCTGGAACAGGAAGAGCTCAAAGAACTGACATTGGGGTTGCAGAAGTGTAATGGCAATTGTTTCCCTTATTAATTACTAAAGAACTCTGAATCATCTCCTTGGTAAGCCTGAAGAACCTAAGTATGATGAGAGTGTCCACTGTGCATAGGGACAAACAAAACGCTTTGTCACTAATATTTTCTCCTTATTCTATAGTGTGGTTTTAGTTCTCCACAGTAGATTTCCTTTTGCCTCTTGTTCAGTAACCTACATGAATGTACATGCATGTACAAATATACATATACATACACATATACATCATATACATATATATAAATATCATATTCATATACACATATACGTCACATATATATGTAGTGAGTTCAAGAGGACTTCCTGATCTTTTCAGCCAGTCTCAAATATTCTGGATCCAAATATCTTAAAATGACTCATTTTTCTAGACTTGGTGCCCATGTAAAACCAATAATGATATTGAAAAAAAACTCTAGGTATTTTAGCTATAATCATCACTAATTTGCAAAAAAGATTTTGTAGAAGAATGGAATGATTCCTCCTAGTCACAAGTCTTTAGCAATAAATAGTTGCTTGGGACTCAAAAACCCAGATAGGTAGTGAAAACATTGCATCATATCTGCTCTATCAAGAAACTCCTGTAATAAAGTTCAATTTATAGATATGCATAGGGAAAAGAAGATCAGACTTAGAAAATTAAACGGAAATCTTCCAATCAAACTTCGAGCTAAGAAGCACTAGTGTTTTGTTTTTGCTTTTGTTCCTGGATACCCATATAGTTTGGGAGACTTATACTAAAAAAATAATAATCACTGTGGTCTATATGAAATTCAATATAAAAATATTGGCATTCTATATTTTATCTAGCAATAATGTTTGAAATTAAAACAATGAGCCTAACCAGGTAAACCAAGCTTCAAGCTCCAACTTACTGTTATTCTAAATTTCAGAGTCATTTTGTTTTCAACCCTCATCTCTGTGAACCTAAGGTGCTCTGTGTGAATGTCCCTAAAGAGGATGCCTCAGAGTACAGAATAGATCCCATTTGGAGAAAAGCTGACAGTTTAGGAACTTTTCACATGCACTGATCTGAGGTCAGAGAACTTCAATAGGAATCTCTGATTTCCCTAGAGAAAGCAGAAAAGCCCTTTCTATTGACAGGTGACCTGCAATGTAAAAGACCTAAGGCTGAAAGGATTATCATTGATGTTAATTGGTTGAGGAATTAGGGGTTCTCTTTCATCCTCTGGATTGACACCAGTTTTCAGAAAACAACTGATGCTATAATCCTGGAGTCAAGATCATTTATATTGCATTAAGAGCATTGTCATACTGGATTAGGGAGCAACTTCTGAGGTCTTTTCAGGAAGCAACACTCACAGACATCAGTTCAAGGTACTGCAAAGTTACAGAATATATTCATCTCCAAAGTTTGCACTTTGGGGTGGGGAGCCTGGTATTGGGGAAAGGAGGGGAAAGGAGAGGAGAAGAGAGGAGAGAAGAGGAGAGGAGAGGAGAGAGAGCTGGTGTAAATTGGAAGACAGCCAAGAACTTAGATAAGTGAAAATACAAGGTGAAATGTGCTTTGATGAAGGCTGATGCAGGGTTCAGAGAGGAGTCACCCAAAACAAGCTGCTAACAGATAGTTAATCAGGGAAGGCTTAGTGGGCAAACAAGGATGTTTGAAGTACATTTTGAACTATATGAGGGAGCCAAGTGCTACAGGGAATAGTAATCCAGACAGAGAACTACATAAAACATTGAAAAGAGATCCTTTGTATAGGTGGCCATTCAGGACCATGAATATTAAATAATTCCTATTCAAGGAACAGGGAAAGGAGAAGGTAGTGGATGTGGACAGGCATTGAATAACACACAGGAATAAAAAGTGACAAGTGAAATAATAGCAATATGTTTGGTTAATATAAGGGAAGAAAATAGCTATGTTGAAGCTTGTAAATATGGAAGGAATTTGGCTAAGCATGCAGGGGAAAAAAGGCAAATGTCCACTGTGTTTGTGTCCCTGGGTCAAAATAATTAGATGCCCTGTTTCATTTATCAAAATTCCATTTGAATTTATTAAGTTAGATCTTAGAAGAGCATAATATCATGTGTCAAAGAATACATCTGTTACTGTTTGACGTTCACAAAATACTTTTGTCTACCCTTTGAGAGCTACTGCAGAAGCAGACAGAGGACACATTGGAAAAATGAGCAAGTGATCATTGTATTATACATCAGCTATGTTAGACCTCAGCTGGAAGCATGAATGATATTTAATCCCTGCAAGTCTTGTGAGAGAGCAATTGTTATTTCTTCCTTGACACACAGAATTAGAAAACTTTGAGTTCTCCAACTTCTGACACCAGATAAAAGGGCATAACCTGAATTTGACCCCAGTGACAGAAATAAGCCCACACACATAATGCCAAGCGTTCATTCTCTAAATCTCCAGCAAAAACATCCAGAGAAAAATAGCTCTTGATATAACAGAGGTGATGCCTATGCAAAGGAGGAAATTAATTTCATTCTGATTTCCCCTGATCTGTGCTGTATGTATCAAATCATGGGCCTCTTTGCAAAATTAAGGGCATTAGTTATCTACCCATTCAGCTTCGGCGGCATTAGACTTGCATGCAGACATTCCTAGCTAAGATGACGAATATCAAGTTTTTACAAAATCATTCATCAAGAGGTGAGACCTAAGCCTGATTAGCGTTTCAATAAGAATGCTGAGACTAAATAGAGACTAAGCAGATGATCACAGCAGCAATTAGGCACCTTCCAGACAGCCATGCTTTTTCTCAAACCAATTGAGTTTAAGCAAATGGAGATTTTTTCCCCCTTCTCTCTTTCTTTTTCCCCCCTGCTGTTAAATGAACTGCTTTAAATAACTGATGAAGTGACAGCGAGCCCTTTAAGAGAAAAGTCTGCCCATTAAGTAAGGCTTAATTAAGCAGAGCACAGGCTAATCACTCTTCTATCTAATAAGTGATACACCCTGGTTAAGCTCATCCTGTTTTCAAGGCGTGGTCCAAGAGGCCTGTGAAGACAGCTCAGTAAACTACAAATGCCACTTATACAGTGCTGAGACCCTCTGCAAAGTCACAACAGAATCAGAGCTATGAGAACGCAAATAAAAGTCATCAAATACTAATACTGGGCTCCTGGTTATTCTCTCAAGGTTTATTCAGAAAAATTAAGCTAAATGCCCTCTTCTCCTCAGATAAGCTATTTGAAGTTAATGATGAGAAGCTGCACTCTGGTACTGTTATCAACATGAGAGGCTTCATAAAGGTTTATCACCTTAACTCTAGCATACATAGTATTGAGTATATAAGCCTACTTTGGCAAATATTTGATGGATGAATTTCCAAGAAAAAGAAGGCATAAATTTGTATATATTTGTGCTTGAAAGGAGTATCGAGAAATAAGGTGAAATGATATTACAAAATCAAAATTCTTGCCCCTAAAGATGTTGATGTCAAAACTCCCAATATTCATGGCCATGGCCTCATTTGAACATAGGATCTTGGTAAAGGGTCAAGTTAAGACAAACCATCAAATCTGTCAGCAAGAGAATCTATTATAACTGATGGTGATAAGAACGAAGGAACGGATACCAGGGAAGGCATGGCTACAACAAAGGCAGGTGAAAAGATTCTCAATGTGAAGGGAAAGGCATGAATGTTCCTCAAAGCCACAGAAGAAAGTAATTCTGTCTATATATTGACCTGACACTTCCAGAAGAAGACAAGAGAGATTTACTGAGAGACAAGTAAATTTCTGTCATTTAAGCCATGACTATGCCACACTTTATTACCATGGCAACCACAAAGACCCTAATACAAATAGGGAAGGACAATTGCAAACTGAGTTAGACTGGAGAAGAGCCTAGTTCTCTGATGTCCCTTATTTCCCAATCATCCTGCTGACTAGCCAATATTTCCCTGTAGACTGACCAAGAGCCTACCTTTCTTATTCCTTAGCATGAGTTCCATTTGAAAACAGCAATTATCAAGTGTTGATATGAGAATCAATGTGGTAATTTTGTAACGTGATAACTATTTTTGTATTATATATAATAAATGCTCAGTAACTGTCTGTCCTTTATAATCACTACCATTAAGATCCAAATTTAATGATGTTGCATTTCTGTTAATTCTTATCCCAGTAGTGTGGATTTGGTTTTAGGTGGAGTAAAGGAAACTGATGGGCCATGTGAATAGAGTCCACATAGGTCTTTCATCATTTATGGTGAATGACTGTGCATAGTAGCTTTCATAGTTCACCTGCCCTGCTCCATTTCTTCCATCCTCCTCCATTTGTCAATTTACCAAGAAGAGGCATCGAAATCTACAGAATCCTCTCTATGTTGGAACTGACCTGTAAAACCTGACATTCAACAAAGCCAGTGAAAGACTGGAGAGTGGAGAAGTGGCTCTTGGATGGCTGTGACCTTGGACTCCTGTGAAACCATACTAAAGGGGAGGACAATAACCATAATCAGTATTTTACTAAATGTCCTAAAAAATTGAAGATAGATTCTCTCTCTCTCTCTCTCTCTCTCTCTCTCTCTCTCTCTCTCTCTCTCTCACACACACACACACACACACACACACACACCCACACACACACGCACACACGCACACACACACACTGCAGCAGTTCGAAGATTTTATAGGCCCTTGCACTAAGAAATGAGCCTGAGCTTGGTATTTACTATGTTGTATACCCTCCTCAGATTCCCAATGAGGTTACAATTTATTTGCAAAGAGGAAGTGGAATTCAGAAGATAGCTGGCAATTAGGCTAAGTCACAAAGCACATAGTTGAAATCCAAACACATTGGAACCACAGAATGTCACAGCTAACTATTGCGACCCATGGCCTGCTAGCATCCACAGTGACCACTGGGTGGCCATTGCCAAGAACTGAATCTTTACTAGCAGGTGATGATGCTGAAATTAGAGAGTGGTATTATCAGCCTATCTGCTGGTTTATACATACAGGTTTAAAAAGACACAAATGCTTTATGAATGCCAGTAGTAACCACACTATTTATGGAGTATCTTTAGTAATCAGAACAATATCTCAAGTACACAATAGAGTACTTAATGGTTGACAAAGGACTTTTAGGAAAAATTGATCATTCTATATATCTGCTGACTAACAAAGGTAAAGATTATTTTTCTCTTCATTTAATCAATGGAGTAAATAACCAGATATGTTCTTTAGTGCTCAGACTCTACTTAGTATATAGATGTTATTTAAAACTTGAGCCTGAACTGGCAATATCCCATAACTAGGCAAGACTTTCAATGAGGAACTATTGGGACACCAACTCAACCACAAAACCTTAAACCTACAATTGGTCCTGCCTACAAGGTATGCAAGGGTAAGAGATAGAAGAGAATTTCAGAGAAGAGCCAATTAATGACTTGTTCAGCTTGAGATCCCATGCCACGAGAGAGTCCACCCCTTAATACTATTAATTCCATTCTGCTATAGTTACAGACATAAATCTCATCAGAGAGGCGTCACATAGCAACTGATGGAAACTGATGTAGGGATCCACACCCAAACATTAGGTGGACAATCCTGTGGAGGAGTGGGAAGGATCTAAAAAGCCAGAGGGGTCAAGGACACCACAGGGAAAAAAAAACAGAATCAACTAATCTGAACCCATAAGAACTCATAGAGACTGAACTGAAAACCAGAGAGCATGCATGAGACAGACCTAGGCCCTCTGAACATATGTAGCATGTGTGTGGCTGTGTTATATGGTACTCTTAAAGTAGGAATAGGGGTTATCTCTCACTACATTGTCTACCTTTGAATCCCTTTTCCTTAACTGGGCTGCCTTGTCGAGCCTCAATAGAGGAAGATGTACCTAGTCTTACTTCAAGTTCATATGCCAAGGTTGCCTGATATCCAAAGGGGAGATATCATTTTCAAAGGAGAAGGGGAAGAAGCATGGATGAGGGATGAAAGGAGGTGGAGAGGGAGCGACTGAGAGGAGAGGTAGGAGGGGAAGCTGTGATCAGAATGTAAACTAAATATGCAACTTTAATAATAATGATAATAATAATGATGATGATGATAATAATAATAACAATAATAATAATAATATAAAATAGAAGTGATGCTGGAAAGCCTTTCTTACAAAATGAAAAGCACGTCCCTCCATAAAGACAACTTTTCAGTCTCCCTAATGTGCAGAAGGACAAAGCTGGTGATGACAGTGACTTGCAGTTGATGCTGCGCAGAGTGTTCAATATACCCCTCTCCTTAATGTGCACACAGTTTTATGTTATTTTTCCCCATGTCACTCACATCTTATAGATGAAAAAATTGGTGCTTTAGAAGTTTATAGAACTCACTCAAAGTCATACCTCTGTGGTCCTGATCAACTGATCTTTAGGGTTTTATTTTAGTGATTAGATTTTGGCATATGGCCTAATCTGTACAGCCTCTTTAACAGCCTTGTTATTTTCACTTGATTCCTCTGCCCTCAGAATCTCTTTATTTACCCTGTGGCTTTTACTAGCTCAGAAGTATGATGTGTAGCTTGATAGACAGGGTTGATTTTGGACTGCTAGGAAATTAGAAGACTAGATTTGAACTACAGCTGCTTGTAGGAGGAGAGATCTAAAATATTCTCTTCCACATAGATTGTTCTTTTTGGTGAAAGAAATTAGTTTTGTGCAAATATCAGAAATCATCGTATTCAAATGTTCTGATGGAGATAAAATTAGGTGACAAAATAAATGCAGGTCCATCTCTTTGGAGTAACACATCTTTGTTCACACAACTCCTATAAAGAGGCATATTCTAGTGCTCTGTAAATTAATGTCTTCTGATTATTTCAGGACCTTCATGTATGCCCCAAGACTGAACCTAAAATGTTCCACTCCAAGACAAGTAATGAAAGAACTATTTCCACCCTTCATGGGTGAAAAAACTTTGAACATAACATGGATCACTCACATGCTTAAGTCACAATCTGTTTTCAACCAAGCAGTCACTTAACTGCCTAATTCAACTAAGATAGAAATTTAAGATGGTAAGAGAAACTGCACAACTAAGATTTCAAAGCAGATAAAGATGTCTTGAGAAACAACACATTGAAGCAAAATACAACATGGTCTTGGACATCTGTCATTCAGGGAGAAAGTAGAAAGATCAAGAGGCCAACTGAGCCTCATCCTGGGGCATGCCATGTGTGTCATCCCATGAAAGAGAAGCATGACAACTTGCTGAGGGCAGGTCCCCTACTGAAGATCCAAAGAGTTCTGCTTAGATGTGAAGTATCAGGTCAATCTCCTTCCTTTGTCACCAGCCTCAGAATACTAAGCAAATGATTCAATATCTCTTTCCATCCCTCTTTCTCACAATTAGAACTAAGTAAAAGGGATATATACAGCACACGTTTGAAAACTCAGTTTCTCACTCTTTTCATACTATCTCTCTTCACTCATTTACTCACAGAGAATGCAATTTTTCTGATAGGAAAATTCAACTTTATTCCTGACCTTGGAAGCCTGAATCCATATCCTCAACTGAACGAGTGGCCTAACCATGTACTACTGAACAATTCCATTTGGAAACTAAAAACTAAGTCCCAAAGCTAGTCTGTCTTACATGCATTACTTATTCTGGAAAAGGAAACATCCATTATGAGGACCCTTAATTAATAACTTGTCCAATGGCTTCAAAGAATGGCAGTATTTTTTCTGCTGTGCTACTGTGATTATTTTGTAATAGGAAGCCAATTAACCTACCATAACACCAACCACACATCCACTGATCCTCTTGGGACCATTTACTATAATATATATATATATATATATATATATATATATATATATATTTATATGTATATATATATGTCTATATATATACATATGTATGTATATAATATATATGTATATATATTATATATATGTATTTATAATATATATATATGCATATATATATATTATATATACATATATATTTTTTTTTCAGTAGAACACAAGACCCCAGGGTCCCCTACTGACTCCAAGTTTCCCAGTAAAAGCCAACACTCAAAAATCACTTGGCCAAAGTAATCTGGAGTTTTATCCAGACAACACCCTCTTTGTAAACCAACTTCTCTTTAGGATTAAAATGGCCTCCAACTATTACTGAACAAGGAGAAGAACTATCAGAGCACAAAGCTGTAGAGACTGGTCCAACTACATGAGGTATGTAAGCAAATGCCATCATCAATGTTCCCAAGTTCTTTTCTGGGTCGTTGTTATGTTGTGAAGAACTTGGATGGATATTTGCTTTCAGTAACTCATCCGATCCTTCGAACCATCCCACAAGTTAGAACAGTTGGTTGGTATAGATATAATAGTACTTCCCTGAAGATGGCTGACAACAAATTCCAAGGATTTTAAACTATGAGATCTTACATGGCAAAGGAGATCTTACAAATAGAATTGAATTAAGGGTCTTGATGGTAGTTCATTATTGTAATATCAGCATTTCGGGGCTGAAGGTGGAAAATAGTGAGTTTGAGGCCAGCCTGAGTTACACTGCAAAATCTTTCCTCTGAATAAATAAATAATAAATAAATAAAATTCAAAGATCTTGAGATGGGAAATAAACCAGGATTGACTTGTTGTTTTTCATGGAATCAAAAAGATCCTTTTAGGAGGGCCTCAGGCACACTGGAAGGAAAAAAAATGCTAAGAGAAGGGAGATTGACCTGAAGTTCTCTGAAGGTTGGAGAGGCCATGATCCAAAAGAGGAAGGAGGCATCTGAGATGTCAAAAGACAAGACCAAATTGATGACTTCTGCTCTGGGGCCTTCAAATGGAACAAAGTCCTCTAGGCCTGCCTGCAACTTGATTGTAGTCCTAAACAGACATTGTGAATTCTGATGTTTCGAACAGTAAGATAAAGAGCCCTGGCCTGTGGTATTTTCACACACATTAGATGCAAGCTAAGGCAGCCTTTTAAAAGACAAGACAATGAAAACTCCACGGGCGAAATTACTTGAATGAAGTTGCAATTTAATTGATAAGAGGAAAACAGGAAGTTTCCAAAGCTCCCACTCGTTTGCAAAGGACTGTTTTACTTTAGGAAAGAAGGAAACAAATTCAATGTTGTCAATGGTATAAAACTAAGTCTGTCCTCAGCCTGCAAATTTGCCAAAGCTATCACTGGTTTCCACTCCTTTCTCTTTATGCAAAAAGAAAGTTTGGCCCCCAGAGAGCTTTTGTGTCATTCAAAGTCACAAAGTAAGAAGCATGTATGAAATTATGAGGTCCACCAGCTCTTATCAAGACTCACTACTCACCCAACACACCATGTTGCTTCTGAAGTCTGTAGGGCATCTTCAGAAGTCTGTCTGAAAAAAGAACCATTTGCCCATAGCATTCAACAATTAGACCCACAGAGATACACAAAGAAACCTGGCTTTCACTACATGCATGAACTGAACTCCTACAAATGCTTCAAAACCTAGATGTGATCTAGATTTCATAAATTACTGCAACCTCTGCCTACACAATCCTATAGATTGAAACGCTTGGATGTCATATGGTATTAACACCTAAATCTTGCCATAAATATCATTACTCTGCTCCAGTTCTTTAGCGAGCATTGGTATAGGTATATCAGAGATATGCTTCCTCTGATAGTTACAAAACTTCAATGGCCTGTGTATTGATTATTATATAATCAGTAGCCTGTTAAGCTGAAGATTGGAATCCAGGTGCCATTACTCCATGTCTCAGCCTACCAATGGGGGAAAATGGCCCAAGATTATCAAGACCTCTTTCAGGAAGTACAAATCCTTTAAATAGTGATAGAGAAACAATGGATTGGTGGGTAGATAGATATTTTCTGTAGTTCCTTAAAAGCTAACCAAATTGCAGAGAAATGGGGAAAGAGACCATTTACTCCTTAAAATTTCCATTTGCTAAGTTCCAGCTCCCTTTCATTCTCGAAGATCTAATTATATTTAGGCTTCTTGAATGTAGCTCACCAGCAGAGACTGCCTCAACTGAGCTCTGGCAGATCACAAACAGAGCTTTTGTTCTGATCTTGCTGCTTAGGTTAATGCATCCTGACTTCACAGCTGAAACCTGGGGAAGCTGAGGTTCCTCTGTCTGCAAGGGAAGTAAAAACCCACCCCCAACCCTGAAAGGAACAGAAACACAGCATTGTTTACAAATCATCCTGTTAAACAGGATGAGAATCTGACCCCTTATTGAAGTTAGGAAGCTGAGAAAGACATCAAAGTTCTCTCTTGAATGCAGGGGAGATAATGACTTAAGTGGCTTTAATCTAGACATGCTCCTTAGAAAGGAAACACTAGGTAACACCCCCCAGCAATAGTTAACAAACAGCCCAGCTCATTCTTACCCTTGTTTCTAAACCTTCATGGGTCCCACATCTCTAGGGTTTCACTTAGAAATTTCCCTTGCATCAGGGAAATTCGATGCATAGAAAAGTTTAGAGAAATGGTCCTGAAAATAGAGGCGGAAGTGCACAGGAGACACTTGAATGCCTGGGAAAGACAATCCAGTATCCTCTCCAAAGGCAAAAAAAAAAAAAAATGTTATGGTTTCTTTCTCTTCATGTCTTTGAAACTAGGTAATATTTCAGCTCTGTGGGTACATATACAACAGTCTCACAAGGTTCATATAAGAAAAGATGAGCTAAATGAAGAGATGAGGCTTTCCAAACCTTAAAGCATTCTGCAGAGACAAATCCCAGTGGCTGTTGCTCTGCTCCATGCTATTCCTATATTCCAGGGTCTGTAGTTTCTCAGAACCAGTGGAATTGAGTAAGAAGTATTTGAACATTGTAGCCATAGGGCTCAGAGATAAGGCCACAGATTTGAAGCCTCTGTGGCCTATCATGAACTGATGGTGTACTTGCCCTCCCATCTGCACGATGGGTATTATGTTCTTCTATTTTGCTTCATGGAGGATTTAAAATCCTTAGTCTACCTGCTGTATCTTTCAGGCTGCATTAACATAACCCAACTCTCTGAATAGGTAACAAAATTTACAGTAAGTTATATGTATAGTACATAACACACTTTGAAATCACAGATTAAGATAATATTCAAATGTCACAAAACTTGCACTTTGAAAGTAACATCTTGGCTAGTGGACGTAAAACAGTGCATGAATCACTTTCTACCTAACTCTACAGTGTATCACTGTCCTTCACAAGCAATGCCTCACAGCCATTAGCGGTTAAGGTTGCTAATCAGCATCCCTCTATTCTTTGAGGGCTAAAAAATTCTTCTCTAAAGTCCACAGTGAATTTTTCCTAAATTACAGCACTTGTATACATGGGAGTTACAAAGAGTGCTCAGTGGTTAAGAGAAAGCCCTATTCCAAAAGACCCAAGTTCGGTCTCAACACTCATGTCAGATGGATCATAGCTGCCTGTAATGCTATCTATAGGAGAGCTAATCTTCTGGCCTCTGTAGACACCTGTACATGAATGCCAGGGCCAGGAAGTGGGAGAGGGTGGGTTGGTAAGCAGAGGAAGTGGGGAAGGGAATAGAGTTATTTTTTTTCCCAGAGGGGAAACTGGGAAAGAGATATCATTTGAAATGTAAATAAAGAAAATATCTAATAAAAAATAAATAAGGAAAAAGAAAAGAAAAGCATAAATAAAAATAAATTTGAAGCATCATATACTTTTCTGGCCAAATTGACAGCAGAAGACTCTCTAGCTTTCTCAACTAGATGCTATGTTTTTGGTTGGCAGTGGACACATATATATTATTTTCTCATAGATTTAAACCCAAGCTTGGAAACACATAAGTAAGGAGTAATAAGCCCATGCCATTTCACCTGAAAACCAGCATGTTTGTCATCTGTCTGCATTCCTGAATGGGCAAGCCTCCACAAGCTGTCATGTTTCATGAACATTTTCCCTTAACATGTATTGTTAATTTTTCATCTTAATGAACTGTCCAGTGAGTTTAGCAACCAGAATAGTGATAGGAACACAATAAAAATGGCTTATGCCTGGCTATTCTTAGAATTCTTTCTGTAACTCTGGCACATAATTGAAATAAAATATCTCAATGGCTACAACTACCATTTGTCAAGAATAAAGTGATATAAGTGCTATTTTGAAAATTCATGCTAACGGGCTTTATAAACATGGATTATAGAAACATTCTTCTGATTGATACCTATTCAAGCATTTAAGTGCATGGCTATTATTCTCTGTTTGCTCAAGTGAAACCACTTTGGGTACCATACTACACATCAGCCCCATTTTCCCACAGGATTACAGATGCAATCTTTCCTTCAGGGAGATAGGTCAGGAAAGCCCAAAAGGACATTTAGGCTTAATGCACAAATGCACACATGGGGAAAGCATTATGCAGCCATTGGCATTTCCGGAATGAAGTCTTCCAGGACTGGATGCCCCTCCCACCTTTTTAATCAGCCAGGAGGAACTCAGAGATGTCCAAAGATTTTGCTCACCCAAGAAATGGAGATGAACCCAAGCTCTACGTCTTTTGTTTAATGAACCAACATAGCCATCGCATTTTTATGGACTCATACAGGAAATATTCAAAATTGTATATTTGTTCTGTTATTCACTCTAGAATTATTTAGAAAGCTAACTGGTATGGTTCACATTGTTCTTGGCCCTCAGAACATAGACAATGACAGATTTCTGGAAACTTGAGGGCTGTCAATGGCAGAGGTGACATGGACAACTCAAAAATTAATAGAGAAAGGAAACAGTCATAATATCCTTCAATGATGATAGCCTTTGGTTTATTAGATGGAATGATGAAATATGGAAAATTGTCAACAAGAAGAGAGGTTGTGGCTTCTGAGCAATGGACTCAGGGAAAGCCCTTCAAAGAGAGGCATTTAAGCTAATTCTGAAGCAATTAGAAGGTTCAGCAATGCAGAGAAACTTTCAAGGCTGATGACACAGTACTAGCCGAGTCTCTGAGGCAGGAAGTGACTACAACATGCAACAGCAATGGAGCCTAAAGCTAAGGAATGGGGCAAAGAGTAATTGTGAAAATGGGGAGATGGACAGCACCGTGAGCAACTGGCTTCTTTCTGTTATGACATTAAGTGGGTAGGAAATTGCAACCATAGGAATGTAATTCTTCCAATTGATATCTTTAAAACATATAGGAATGGCGAGGAAACTTCCATTTCACTATTTCTGGCACTTATTCCATATTTCTAGAAATTAAATTAAAAATCCTCTATTGCTCCATCATATCTTCAATATCTGACCTTAGTGATTCCCATTGGCATGTCCGTCCCACAACTTTAAATCCTTCTGAATAACCATCCCATATCCGTCCTTCTCCAGTCCATGTCTCCCTTAACCTGGACTTCACCTAGCACCATTATATAGGACTGAATTGAGTAAGCCTAAAGCAAGTACATTCCAACACCACTACTGATCTCTTGGAAGCAACATTTACCCTATGATTCATTGAGCAGAACCCAGGCTCTATTTCTATTATGTTTCTATTAACCTTCCTTCAAAGGACAAGACAGTCAAAATGCTTGGGTAAAGTACCTAAGCAGGATTAAACTCTGTGTCCAGAGTAGGAGCCAGTTAAATTCTATATGACTAGAGGTCCTGAGAATAGTTGTGGAAAATAGTTTTTGTTCATATCACTGTGCTAAAAATCTGATAAGCTTTCAATGAAAACTGTTGAGCAAGTGACCCATTCAGTGACACAGAGATTGTTGCAATACTCAACAGAGTGTCATAGATTGGCTTGAGACGAAGTTACCACCATGGTGCTTCCTAGGGTTGCTCTTGGTAGCAATACCTAGGAAGAAAACTAACAAGCAGATGGATTCTTAAGCAAATGTTGGGGTGCAATGTAGTCATACAACTGCTCTGATTACCCTGCATGGTCCACTGGGGCTGGGGATACATGATTCATCAAATTTGTCCCCATTAGAGATACAGTGGCCCAATCTTTACTTTTCAGTCTCTCAATGTGTGTTAACACAGGAAATGGAAACCCCATGCTCCTTAGTGAGATGGAACCTACAATCAAAGCAATCCTTGAAGTGGCTAAGCTGAAGAAGCTTCTCAGTTAAGAGCAGGAACCATAAATCATGTTGTGAAGGTGGTATAGTGATAGAGTTAAATCTTAAATATCATGCAGATGACCAATGAAGCACTATAGCCAACACTGGAAACCTTTCATGGTGTGATCTAGGTTAAGTAAGCTAGATCACCAGGGCATGCCCTGGACAGGATTTAGGGCCAGTATCTCCTTTCTTTTCCTTGCCAGTGACCATTAGGTGATTGGCTTTGCTATAAAATGCACCTTCAGCCTGGCAACAGGTATAAAGCAATGGAAGGAACCAAGAACTGAGACACATGAGTTGTTCATCTCAAGGTATTTTTTCCATCAATAAAAAATCTACTACTCAGATTAAAAGAAACCCTACTCATTTGGTATCTTCAACTTTTTAAAGATCTTGGTACTGACCAAATACTCAAAGGAAAATGAATCTGCCTTAATTTGACTTAGTTGCTCACTAGATTGGAAGAAAAAGCAATTGTTTTTTAGAAGGATATGTGTGTGTATATATATATATATATATATATATATGTATATATATATATATATATCCCCTCTCAGCTTAAGTTGCTCTTCCATGTAATGAGATGAATTTGAATGGATGGATTCTACCCTTTTTCTACTCAGTAATTAGAGTAGAAAGTTTACAGGAAATGTAATTCCAACTTTTACGGGATATGCAGTTATTGTGAAGAACAATAACTGTCCCTTTAAAAAAGAGGTTTGAAATCATTATTCAAAATGCTAGTTTGCCAAAACCCACAGCAGTGGGAAGTCTGGTGGTTATGGACCATGTTTCATTCCTGCTTTAATTCTTCACCAAGCAAGCATGTACATGTGTCCCATACTTCAACAGATGGAATGCCATTAAACACCCAGAGTTTCTTCTCCCAAACATTGCAGACTTAAAGATAAATAAAGGGCTGTGTATTAACACAGGAAGAGCAACACTGACTTTTCCATTAGGCACAGTCAGCATAGTGCCAGGGTTCATGGACAGTTAGAGAGCTACACAAAGGTTCTAATTTCTCTTAAAGTCAGAAGGAAAAATAAAAATTTAAATTATTTATTATTTTATTATTTATTATTTGTTTTTAGATAACTCACTAAGTCTAGCTAACGCTTCCCACACATGGATGGGTGTGGAGCCAGGGCCATCAACTAGCACTTGGGAAACCTACCTATGCCCATATCCTTAAAAAATAGTGCCTCTCCTTACTCGGTAACTACCCACTGTTACTTGTTCTTCAGTGTGTGGAGGACCTTGGAAGTCATATACCTCACCTGTGCCAGGGTTGTGTACTGAGGACAGCAGCTGTGTCTCATCTCCTCTTGCACTCTGTACAGCACTTTCTGGAACTCTGAAAACTGGCCAAAAGGTAGA
Source organism: Mastomys coucha (assembly GCF_008632895.1). Classification (NCBI taxonomy): domain Eukaryota; kingdom Metazoa; phylum Chordata; class Mammalia; order Rodentia; family Muridae; genus Mastomys; species Mastomys coucha. The sequence continues at coordinate 240,812,798 of NW_022196905.1, forward strand.
AAATTTCCAAGATAGTTTTAGACTGATTTCTCTATCTTCTTCAGCCAAATTCTGTGGTACCTTTAGCAAAAATAGTTATGGTAGGCAGCTAAGGGTAAAGGAAATTGAAGTGGGAATTTAAAGGTTCTTTGGAAAGTCAGTTGGATGGTGTTTTGCTGGGGCAAACACATGAAAGAACTTTTAGCCGAAGTGGACACAGGTAAAAGGATGGTCTACAAAAACAAGCACGTCAAGTGACACGTGTTGAAGGATTCTTCATGTATTGGTCTACCTTACATTGTGTAGTTGAGAAAAAAAAGGGACACCAAAAACCTTCTGGTGATGTGCTGGAGTTTCTTGCCACGTCCACAGACTCAAGTTGATTGACAGAGTAATGTCAGCTAAGATAGGATCCATGGAGGACACATGATGTTTGGAGAGTATAAATAGGACTCTATGGACAGTGATGGAGGCTGAGCTAGGCTTGCTTACAGAGCTAGCTTGTGGGTCTTGAGTCTTCACTGACCTTTGTTTCCCTGAGAGAGTCACAGCTGAGAACTTCTCTTGGCATCCTTCCTCCTGACTCAAGAGGAGGCTGAAGCCTGACTGTCTGCTAGGAAATACTACTGTTGCTCATTTGTGTTTGTTATCCTAACTTTACTGAAATGGACTGTTGGTATATCCATGAAGTGTTGGGAAATGGACCAAGCTGCCACTGTTAACCTGTGAAATGAACTACCAATTTCCAGACAACACAGTCAGAAGTTACTCCAAAGAACCTTTCTAAGCAGATCTACCTCCCTGATATCCTTTCTTTTCTACTACCTCTGGTGGGTGGTGGCATACAGAGTGGTCAAAGCGTTTAAGAAACATCATTAAAAAATGGGTTTTGAAAAATTAAAGTTACAGGAAGTAACTAGAAAATTAACTTTTAAAGTAGAAAACTATAATTTTTATTTCAAAATCGCCATAAAACACAATTTTATTATTTTAATGGATAAATGGGGCTATGAAATCAAAGGGGTTATGGAACTTACAATGAGATTCTGAAGGACCACCAAGATCTCTGTGAACAGGGCTAAAAAGTGGTCAGCTTTCCCACAGGATCTTCTTACATTGAGGAGAGGATTTGTATCCTCAAATCTAGAAAAATGGGTTGAGAAAAAGGCATGGGTGTGGAAGCATAGCATCATAAAGGTTCAGGGACAACCAGTCATGTGTCCTGGGTGGATAGTACATGGTAGGTGAGGACTTTTGAAGATGAGACAAAGTATATGTTAAACTTATAACAGTCTAATATGCCAGGTAATGATCTAGAAAAGTTAGCTTATTAAAAGAGGGCAAGCATCTAAAGCTTTGACCTCAAAGTAAAGCTACTAGACACAGTATGCACCACAACCCCACAGTGCAGCTCAGAGGAGGTGCACCATAGAGAAAGCCATGGCCTTGACCATGTCCTCATTACCCTGAGCACCAGTCATCCTGGCTAGCCCTGTGTGAGCATAGGGCTTCTTCCTGCAGTAGTGTGAAGCTTGTGCAGCATGAGTGGTCTAGCCTTAAGTTTTGAAGAGAATGAAATCATACAAGCTTTGTCTTTCATTGCTCAAGAATAATAATGCACATGATTTAAGACAGCAGGTCTCAATCTTTCTGAATGTTCTCTTTTGGGGAATAGTAGTGCTGGGGGAATGAACTTGGGGTCCTGTGCATACAAGCGAACCAATCTCCTACCTAGCTACAAAACAGAGTTCATTTATTAAGTGTAAATTGGGAAATGTAGTTAGAGATGTCAAGAGAACCAACATGATGTCTACAATGGGTGGAACTATGATACTGGGAAAAATCTGCCAGAGATTCGTTCAGAGAGGTACATACTAACTACCCTTTGCAAGTATGTGACCAATATTTTATAATGCCTTTTCTGTGAAATAAAAGGTATAGGAACTGTTACTATGGTAACCTGACAGCAGTTGGCATGGTGCTCAGATATAAAGTTCAGAGCCTCTCAATAGGATGAACTCACTGGCCCCTTTAAAATTTCTCTAAAGCTTCCTAACGGAGGCATCTGCCAGGTGTCTTGCTGTAACCTTTTGGATATTCCACAGACATAGAGAACTGATGGTAGATTTAATATGGCTTGTTACCTTTCTTTCTCTGTACTTTCTTTTCTCATTGCCTTGAGCTCTGAGTTCTCCAAAGGGCATAGGGCAATCTGGCCTCATACTCTCTAGAGGGAAAGATAATCTTGTGTCTTAGGAACCATGTGATACTAGGTAGGACAGAGGAGCAAAGGCTTGATTTCTTTCTGAAACTATCTAGGGAGAGCTGAAATGTCTTATACTGCCCACCCTAAGGAAATAGCAAGAATCATAAGGGGGCAATGGATGCCTGCTTAGGTTTATGAGCTCCTTGATAATAGGAAGTATCATGAGCTTATTGGCAGGTGTTTACGTAAATTTAGTTTCAGAAAGAAGGCAATACTTGTGTCTCTAGTGTATAAAGGATTTGATTAATGAGCATCTAGGAAATTATTCCTTGACATCTCACCCCACTGTGTGCAGATTCAATTGCTTTTTCAACTGAGTTACTTCTCTTTGTATCTCTTTCATCTCCTGAGAGAACCAAGCTTTAAAAATATAGATGAAGTATATCCTAGCAAAGATGGTAAAAGTGTCTCCTGGAGGCTTTTAGGGTTTGTTTATTCATACAAAGCTCTGAATGGTCATCTCAGAAGAATACTTTGATATCTAGACCACAGGGCTACAAAACCCTATCACATTGCCTTTTTAGGTTACTTCCTGACTGCCCCAGTATTCAAAGTTCCTCTCATTTTGCATGCAAACTACACTTTGCAATGTAATACATATAGGAAGTACACAGATAATGTGAGCAAAGCTGAGATGCTTTGATCTTTCAGGGGGAATCCTATACCAGCCTTTGAGATGTCATGTTGACTCTGACAAGCAGAACAGAGGAGATAATGCCATCTAAATAGCAAGTTGTCAGAAATGAAGAGATTGGATTTCAATGTAACAGTCTGTTGCTTCCTTGGACCACTGAGCACATAAGATAGGCATAGGGAGTAGGCTTTCCTGCCGCAAACAGTTGCCCTTGATGATCAATTAAGCCAGAGTCAAATTCTTCACCAAAGGTCAAGGTATCTAAAGATGGCCTCCTCAGTCCATCTATATACTCAGGGTTGATCAGCTTCTTCTGGCAGGCCAAGAAATTACGATTTTAGTTGCCACTGCATCAGGGTTATTTGTCTACATAAGAGCATAGGAAGAGAAGAAAACTTACTTGGATCTATGATTTAGTGATATACATGGGTTTGGGTGATAATTCATAAAACCATTGCATAGAATAAAACAAAATAACTTTTAAATGTCAGAGACTCTAGGTGAAAGGTTCATGAGGATTTCTTATACTGGTTTTAAATTCTTCATATAGGTTTGCTATATTTTAAAAACAAATAGAAGTATTTTAGTGTAAACAGGCACAAAAAAGAGAAGAAAGGAAATTTAATTTTTACTATGACATAGAACATTGTGCAGAAGAATGCAGTTGGATGTCACTATGAAGGAACATAAATGGCTATTTAAATTTAGAGCCCTGTAACTGTTTAGAAATTCTATAGATAGCCAATCAAAGAACTAACCAGTGTGGGCTGGACTTAGGCTCCTCACACATACGTCTCAGCTGTACAACTGGAGCAGGGGCTGTCACTTAATCTGTGGCCTGTCTGTGGATACTGTTTCCCTAACTGGGCTGATTAAGGGGTACAAAAGAGTTAGAGGAAACAAATTAATGGCTAGGAGATCCCACATAGACATGCACAGACACAGAGATCCAGCCTATCCATTGTTAGCTCTGTGGTCCTCTGCAAGTTCTTGAACTATTGGGAACTCAGTGTCCTACCATCTACCAGAACACCTAACACAGCAGGCAAAGTTTCCAGCAATATCAGAAGATACTGACTGCATTTCATGTAAGACAGAGCCTGCTCAAAGCAATGTTCAGTAACCATCAGCCAGTTATTATTAAAAATGTCTCTTTTGTGTGTTCTGAGTTAAATAAAGCAAGACAAATCACTGGTATTTTGGTGAAAGCTTATTCTTTAGACTGGGGTTCATCAGGTAAGATACTCACTTCGCCTAGCCCATAAGAGCATCATGCAATCCTTTCTTGAATCAGGAAATAGCTGTCACATTATCCATAGTGAAGAGTTGCAATATATAGTCAACAAGTGACTGGAATGTTGGTTTATGATTTCAATGACACTGACTTCAGACAGATACTTGGCCTCCTTCTCCATGGTGGCCTACATCCCGAAATAGGAAATGTGCATTCTCAGACAGACCCAGCAGGCTCAGAGGACACAGCAGCAGGCTGCCAGCATTTAGAGCTGTCAGCGACAATTCAGAGCCTGGTGGATTTGGCAGCACAGGTGAGGTGCCCTCCTAGCAGCTTTCTGGAATTGACTTCTATGCAAATGAGAAATAATGGGGTGACCTGTGACCTGCAGCCCCTGCCTATTGCTCCTCAGCAGGGCATGAGTGTTCTTGTAGGCCTCTCCTGCAAAGGACACTTCTCTAAGGCATTCATTTGCAAGCCCCAGTGCCCTATTAAATACCCAGCAGGGTTTCAGGGCTGACAGCTATCCTACAGCCATCTGGGGAACTTCTCTGGTGAATTGAGAATCATACCTAAGTTACAGATAGGCTCAGAGTGAAAGCAAAAGCTCCTGAGAGATGTTCCTATGAACCCTGCCTGTCTCTACCCTGGGCTGAAAGTCTCTCCTCTGTTCCCTTTCCACAAAGATTTGAGTGCATCATGTAGATCTACTTGGCTGCAAGCTTCATTTAGAGAGGTCTTTTTCATCCTCCCCTGTGTTTGTGGCAAATCACAGAGACACAATCAGGAAACTAAAATCTGTACATATTGCAAGTCAGTATAGAAGAAATGGACAGGGTTAGATTCATCCAAACCACTAAAGTTAAGAACAAAGTCTTAAGTAAATCTCATTTATCTTGTTTTGTTCCTAACAAGCTGTTTTCTTCCCTGAGACATACAAGCCCTTTCCTTAAAATCAGAGCACTATCCTGAAAAGTCCAAGAGTCTATTCTACTACTCTATCTGTGTTATGTTTTGGTTTTGTGTGTGTGTGTGTGGGGGGTGTTGATAGTGGTTGATATTTTTAATTTAAATACAGACTTATAGGCAGCAGGCTCCTTGGTCTTAACGGTCTTTGCTGGAAGCCTAAGAATGTTTTGTTTCCTTGCCTTAGATAAAAGGCGTGCAAAAGTTCCCAAAGGAAATGGGTGGTTTTAATTCTTAGGTGGCAAAACAGGATTCCTAGAAGTGTTTTCTATTTAGCTTTTGACTCTGCTTCATTGCTCCCTCACTCTCCTTGCCCCCACTCTCTGGAAAAATAGGAAATGTCACTAGTACACCCTATGAAGTGCTGATTCAGAGGGCTGATGAAATGAAGAGACTGAGCTGCCTTGGCAGAAATGAGATGGTTAGCATTCACAGGCACAACCACCTGAGAGATGCAAGTCACCTGCCCAACCAGGCAGCAGAGCAGAGCAGTACAGAGTATGCCAACAAGAGAGCAGCCCATAGCAGCCTTACAAGTTCCCAATCAGGCTGCTGTTTTGCAGAGAGGGGCAGCTTTGCTTAACGTATTGTTGCATTGTTTGTGTGTTTCTTTGCTTAGCGACGGTTAACCAGAGCATGGGAGAAAAGTCTGAAGACTTATGAAATGGAAATTCCCTTCTAAAACAGACTCTCATTAAGATATGAGACGCAAAGTTCCAGGAAATCTCCAAAGACACAGAGGCTAGATGACTGTCTTTTGAATAATAGTGTCTGAGGGCTGAAGAAGCAGCCCTAGGTGGAGGAAATGTTTTCACCCATAATTTAGCAGCTTTATCAGAGGTGAGAGAGGAGAAGAGACTAGTAATAGGCAAAGTTATAGACAATCAACTGATACAAACTTAAAAGATATAAGTTGGAGCATAATGGCATGGGCAACTCATCTTCTATATGGTCAAGTTTTCTCAAATTAATTTTTTTTAATTATAATAGTAGCTGCAACTTAAAAAAAGAATTAAGGCAGTGATATCTTTAATGACAGCATTTTTTTCATTCTTTTGACACAGTGCAAGAATAAAATGGCAGCTATCTGATCTTAGTAAGGTCTCTCCTCTCCCTCTCTCTCTTCACCCTGTCTCCCCACCCCCGCCAGTTTCTGTGTGTGTACTTGAAGTCCCTTTCATCATCTTCTGTTGAAAATGTACCTAAGGCTTCTATTTATTGTATTTGTCTACTAAGTAATTATTGCATGCATACTCTTGGTCAGAGAATGCTTGAAACTAAGAACATGATAGCCCCCAAAAGAACCATGACCCCAAAAATCTGTAGCTGGAAAGGTATCCAATTAAGCATATTGCTGTGTTTCAAATATGAAATATCCCTCACAGGATCTATGTTTTAACACTTGTTGTCCAGGAGATGGTGCTATTTTAAGAACTGTCCATGTTTTCAGAACCTGCGCCCTAGCTGGCAGAAGTCGGTTGCTTGGGCAAGTCTTGAAGGTTATGTCTGTTTCTAGTTTGATCCAGAGCTGTTTCTTATCTGACTACAATGCATGGAGCTCTTACATACATCTGGGCTGCTATGAACCCGTTCCACACCCTATCCTTCCCACCACAGTGAACAAAATTTCCTAAAACAATGCGCTGGAAGGAATCTTTCTTCCTGTGAGTTGTTACTGTTTGATCACAGAGATGAGAAAACTGGTTAATCTACTACTGGCAATTAAACCTAATGTGAAAATTACTGTGGATGATGTAATCCCTGGCTACTGAAATATTGTCTAGCAAACAACCATGACTTAATCTTGGAGAATAAAAACTCAAAGCAAACAAGCAAACAAATCTTTTTAGCAACAGAGAGGTTAAGGTTAAGATATAAAAATAAGATCAGTGCTTTGGGGAAATCAATGTTTGGGGAAAACAAGCCTGTATTCTAATGGGTAGCTCATGGGGGAATATATAATAAAGGTTGGATGTTCAGAAAGAGCAGTTGAAATGTGACTCTGGTCAGTAGAGGGTAGATTTCTTATTAAAGGATTCTGAAAGTCTCTTAAGAAACTCATAACTAATTCATATCTCTATCTTTAAAAGGGATGAACCAGAAGAGTAACATGATAGATGGACTTAGAGATATTTCTCAAGGTATGTATGAAAGATAGGACTCTTTGTAGCCGATGAGAAAAAAATAGGCGTGGAGACCAATATTTGCTGTGCATTGGATACTATCTGTTGGAATAGATGAACCAAAGGTAATTGAAGAATAATTGAAAACAGGATGTAAAGAAATAAACTAGAATCAGTCACTGTGAGGGGTAAAGAACTAACAGACAAAAGGGATCCCTCCTATATTTCTAGTCTGACTAAACAGTTGAACGCCCACTGAACTTTTGGATATAGGATATAGTGAAGGTTTAGAGGAAAATATCTTACATGTATTTGTCCTGCACACATGTACCACCTAGAATTATGTACATATACACAATGGACACAGACATTTGGATAGATAGATCTAGAATCCCAGGAATTAAAAAGTAGTGCCAAAAGAATTCATATTATTATTATTTTTTAATCTGAAATCCCAGTGTGGTTGTGCACACCTTCAATCCCAACACTCAGAAGACAGTAGGTGATAGATCTTTGTAAATTCAATGACAATCTGGTCTACATAGTTAGTTTCGGGCCAGCCAGGTGAGATCATCTCTAAAACTCAGATTTTTTAACTAGAGATACCCATGACCTGTGGAAATAGTGTCAGTCACCATTGAGTCAATATGGATTTGAATATCTCTAAATCTTAAGAACTGTCAGGGACTCAGTCCATTCACTGTATTGTCTCAGGGAAGAGCTAAGTAACTTAAAATCAGTCAGTCAGTGAAGAGCAGAGCTGAGCCTAGCATTAAAATCATATATCCTGGCTCATTAATGAAGCTCCCTGCCTTTTGAGATATGAAAGTTCCAGCCTCCTAGCAATTTCTTTTTCTTGTACGATGCAAGCTACCTTGTTTTTATTTTAAGAATTCCTTTCAAAAGCAAGGAAAAGACAAAAAAAATTAAGTATAGAGATCACCATAGCCTATCAAGATAATGTTTTTATCAAAGAATTACCATCTTTAATCTCTTTCCTTGCTCCCATATCAGGTATAATAAAAAATGATTGTCCTCCACAGAGTGGCACCTAAAAGCTACACAATAAAAAGAAACCAATCAGAACAACATTGAATAGTTGTCTTCTTAAAGCCAAGAAGACAGGGGTTGCTTCCTTCTAAAATGCTACTTTGAATTTGGTAAAATTGAAGATCAAGCCAGATACAAGGACTGTAACTAGTAGATATAACTTCCATATCTACAAACATAGTAGCATGTGATTCCCTTAGTACCACTGGTCCATCTTACCTTCCTCACCCATTGGATACCTGCTGCCAATTCCTATAACATGCTCCACCCATCTGTTTGGTCCTTCAACAAATAACAGAAATCAATGTCTTCAAAGGGCCACAAAGCACAGTAATCTCTGGAAAAAGAAGTTAAAGAAAAGAAGGATCATTAGTAATATAGATGTGGTGGAAGTTAGTAAATTGACCCACTACTTTGTATTAGGGATAGACAATTGCATAAAATAAACTTTTCTTCTTGAAGACAATATCCTAGGAGTACAAGTAATATATAAGTGAGATATAACAATTGTATGAAAAACAAGAGAAACTTGTTGATTTAGAACTGCCAGGGTAATGTGACTAACCACATATGTGTTTGGTTTTTTGATAACAAGGAAAATCTGGGGTACTCTCCAAATGCTTGTACTGTGAATGTCACAACCACTTGCTCTAGAAGTAACAAAACCCCCACAGGGTTGATGGAAAGGTTTCAGAGACAATTTTCTAGTAAATGTGTACTCTGACTCAAAATCATGCATTTCCTTCTAAAGTGAGTAGGAGAGCTCTCCAAAGCTGGCAGGTCCTCATGGAATGATCCACTCAAGGACAACAAGGAATAGAAGTGGTTAGCATAGTTGTGCACATTCGACAAGATCAAAGCACAAGGCTGAACATGCTTGTCAATCTTCAACAGGCTTACATTTCCCCCATCTCAAAAATAAAATTTGTATCTTCTACCTGGAGCTGTGTTCTGCCTAGCTATTGGTTTGATGGAGCTTCGTATCTACTGAAGTGTCTTGTTAGACATTCCCTAACCCAGAACAACTAGTTGAATAGAGAAAAATAGATGGAATGTTTAAATAGCTGTGGTCTTTGAAAACTGGGGCACAGAACTAAGGAAGGTACTGACTGGCAAAGCATTCCTAAGATTCCAGCCTACAGATGCTCTTGAATGTTCTTCAACTCTAGAATGTCTACCTTCGATGACTAGCTTGGCTTGTCAGCTTAATCACAATTGTCATTGACTTTATTTGTTGTACAATGTTTATTTCAAATCTACTTTTCAATGCTCTATGTAGTACCTCCTTCATACAGTACCCTTAAGCAAAAGTAAACAGACAATACAAATTCTTCACTGAAAGAATTCAGATGACATTTAAATCTTCTACAGTGTGCTCCTATCACCTTGCAATAAGAACAATAGAACTGTCTTACTGTGTGAGATACTCAGGATGGTATGGACTTGGAAGGTTTATGCTGAACATGTATGGAGGCATTCACACGACCTGAAGCTGATAGATGAGGCAAACCTAAGACATATTATAGCCAAGTAGAAAAAGTGTTGCCACCTATAAGCCACACATGTAGATCTCAGGACTCAGATATCAGTCATCCCTGGAGAACCATTAAACTGACAGTAAATGAACCTCAGGGGAGGGACCTTTACTGCAGTGGATCTAAAAAGCAGAACTTTCTCACTAAAATAAATTTTTCTTAAGCCTTCATAACTACTAGTTTCCCTTAATAAGTTTAGACTTGCTTGGGACCTATCAATCATTTCTTCCTTACATTTTTTTCTCTTGGAATGAGAATGTCTATCTACCCTATTCCTCACACCATTGTATGATGGAAAGACATGATTTATTTGGGTCCACAAATTACATCTACAGGGAAATTGGCTTCAAGATCAACTTTAATTTGTCTACTCCATATTTGATACAGATAATAGATCAATGAGAGGTAGAAATTTAAAATTAATGTTACTCCATCCCATGCCACTACTTAGAGTTCAGGGAACCCTGAGAAAGACAAGATAGAAAGATTTTAAGAGCCAGTGAGAAGGAGGGCACCAAGGAAACAAGATCTCCTACAGACAACAGGACCCATGCACAGATGAATTCACAGAGACTGTGACAGAATGCACAGGACTTAGTCTGGTCTGAGCCAGATAGGGCTCTAGTCCTGAGAGGTGAAATGGCCATGAGCCTCAATCTTTAACCCAAAAGCTATCTCTAATTGATAACTGCTCACAAAAGAAATACTAGTTTGCTCCACAGAGTCTCTTTGGGTATACAAACAAATCTTAAGGCCAGTCTCATGCCTAGCAGCATGTCTATATATGTTTCTTGGGCACATTTTCTTCTGTTCATCTGTTTTGTCCTATTTTGTTTTATATGTTTTTATTTTATTTTATTATCTTTTTGCCATCTGTATTTTAATGAGAGAGAAAGAAAGGGTGTGGATTTGAGTAGGAAGGGAAGTAGGAAGGATCTGTATGGAGTTGGGGAAGGGGAACCATAATCAGAATATATTATGTAAAAATCTATTTTCAATAAAAAGAAATCAACACTAAATTGGTGTTAAAGCAAATCAGATTTAAGGAGATGTTCAAATTGAATAATTATATTTTACTGTGAAAAAGACATTAATTGGGGGACAAGGTAATATCTTGTAGGTTGAAAGTTTGTAATTCAACCCCAAAATCAATACGGTAGTATATGAACTCTGAGACCTCATTTGAGAAAAAATTATGTGGAAATATAACTCCCATCATGAGATTAGCAACCATGTAATAAGAGAATATAGAGCCTGTCTGTCTTTCTCTCTCTTTTCCTTGCCTCCCCTGCCATCTTTCTGTATATTCTTATCTCCAACTCTCCTTTTCTGTCTTCTATGTGCATATTCTGTTAGGAAAAGTAAAGAGATGACCATTCACAAGGCAAGCAACAGTCACACCAGGAACCAAACCCACTACTACATTCATTCTGAATTTCTTATACTCCAAGCTCTGTGGCATGCACTATGTAAGCTACTTTGCCTACAGCAGTCTGCATAGGCAGACATCTAGACAGGCAGAGAAAAAGCACCTTCCTATCTCCATTTGTCCCAGACACACATGAATGAAGTTGCCAATTTTAACTTATTTTCAGCATTTTCAAACCTTTATGTAACTTAACTTATCCAATTACATGACTTGAAAGACTCCAAGTAAAGTAGTGCCTGCATGTATTTGAACAACTCAACAGTGTGCAAGGTAAGTATGCATTATCATTCAATACATTTCTGAATGTGATGTTAATGATTATATGCTAATAGATTATTAAAAGGATATGAGCAGTATGAAAAGTCCATTTTCCCACACCATATGATACATTATCTTATGTTTAAGATAACACAGTTGGTATCTTCATACCCAATCCAGAAGGGTAAGACCATTGCAAAGGATCACAGCCAAGAACAAGAGAGACAGGGTCAGAATCTATCAGAAAAAATCCTCAAGCACTTATTCCTTCTATCTTGACTCTCCAGGGTAATAATGCAAATAGTGTACTCTTTGGCTGGCACTATTTGTAAAACATTAATTATTTAATCTATGGAGACTACCGCAGAGCCTTCACTTTGACCAGCTTCTTCACCTCCTTGAAGGCCGTTCCATATGAAATGACTTTCATTCAAGATCAGGCTTTTGGATGAAACAACAACAAAAATGACACATTATCAAATATTTAGAATTTTGTAAGCTATAATACATTGTAAGTAAGGAGCTATGATCTCTGTGGAAAGGGTTTTCCTCCAGCTATGACATGGCCCTTGGATACAGAAGGATAGATATAAATACTCTAAACAGTTGACATTATTTTAGCAATGTTGCTGGGTCTGAAAGGGCTTTCAGTGTTTACTCTATGTCTTTTCCCTCTGCACATATCTCTTAAAAGGTTCATATTTTTTTTCATTTTGCATATACTCCTTGGCACACTGACCTGGAATCATATGTTGCCTTTTGTCCTAAAACCAGCCTTACCCCATCCACACCCTGCCAGCTCTAAACTGTTCCTCTTTCATGTCACAAGTCTAGGAGTCATAAAGACCGTCTTCCAGTGCAGCCCCCTATTACTCTAGCATCCCCTTTTATTGCTGTGCAGGGCTACCAATGTAACTAAAGTTTTTAGGAATGCAGACATTAAATGGCATATATTACTTGAGAGAGACAGAGATGATCTGGAACAAGAACACCTGAACACTACAGTTTAATGAGGAAACACAATGTGTACACACTAAAATCAAGACTGCTCAGCCAAACATATATAGGAAGCCTGACAATTTGTAGACATGGGAGTCTGGGATAGAAGATAATGAATTTGATATAAACTTTGCCTTTAACATGAAATGTTACCTTAAAATATTTATGGATGGATGGATGGATGGATGTGTGGGTAGATGGATGGGTTGGTAGATGGATAGATAGTTAGATGGATGTCTAAAGTAATAACAGCTTGAGAAAAACCAAAATGTAAAGATTTGGTTTATACGTAGTCATGACCTTTTCTTTTCCTGATCTCTAAAAGAATGCCAGGGCTAATAGATTACCATGTGTGAGTTCTTTTCTGAGACTTTGTGTTCAATTTTTAATATGTGTGTATATATGTCTGTGTGCCTTTGTATACCTGTGTGGAGATCAGGAATGAGGCAGTACCTGCAGAGACTGATAAAGTGCATCATATCCCTTGGCACTAGAGCTTGAGGGAGTTCCAGTTCTTCTGACATGGGTGATGGGAACTGAATATCTGCATTCTACAAGGGCAGTAAGGACTCTTAAGTGCTAAATAATTTCTAGTGGAGGTCCTCTTCTAGAATGTAATCTCAACCAGGGTAGGTATATACTTAAAGTGCCTTCAATAGAGCAGTGGTGAAAACCAACCATGTTATGTTAACAGAAGGGTGTAGAATATATTAAAAGTAGCTTTCTTCACTTATTCCAATGCATGCTTCAGTATCTTAAAAACTATGTCCGCATGTGCTATGAGCATAGAATTTGTTAACTAGATAGAACATGAACTCAAAAGAAGCTTTGCCATCGAGGGGACCAAATAAGTAGAGACGATGATAATGAACCCCCCTTTTTATAGATGCAGATGTTGAGGCTTTGTAGTGAATATCCAAGAGTACACAGCAAGGAAATAGCAGGACTGGACCAGGTTGCAACAAATCCACTCCTCCTCATAAGCAATAAGAGTCTCAACAGCTGAGCTGATTCTAAGCAACAGTAGTGCCTCTTCCTGTTGTGCATCCAATGATGCTTTCTGCTTTTGGTATAAGCATGTAGCAAAAAACTGAGGATAGTTCAGAGCAGAGATGATCAAAACAAATGATGACTTAGTCTCTACGTGTCATCAATGGAAAAGCAAGTTGAAATGCAGGTTTGTGAAGCAGCTGTTATGACTACATTGTGCTATGGTCTAGAAGGCAGGACTAGAAGCATGTGACTGATCTTCCTCTGTGGTTTTCTTGTTCAGCAAGCAGCAGAAGGGGCTGGATAAGTGCAGCAAGCTCTGGGCGTCTACAGATGGGAGCTTATGGTTTTTTAGGGTGTTACATGTTCTCAACATTGTCAAAGTGATGATTAAGCACCATTAATAATTACCACTGGGTGTTTTTCTTTCTTGTTATTGCCAAAGTCCCCAAACCATATGCTGAAGCATATTTTATAAGATAAGCCAGTCAATTATGAATTTTTAAAAGAGAGAGGCACTGTGTAAAAACCTGACTTAAAGCCCAGGTTTTACCTCTGCTAAACAAGATTGAATTTGGATAAGCAGTAACTGTCTGCAGCCTTTTTTTCTATATAAAATGTGGATAGTAACAACTGTGGAGGATTATTATAAAAAGTAACAAGAATGGATTCAGAACCTCAATTAAAAATTATGAACTGTGATTACCAAAAGATAGATACACATTGTGTTCTTACAATTGTTATGTTGTTTTGCATTTCAGTGTATCTTTACTTTGAAGAAACTCATCAGTAGATATACCAGCATTTATACAAGACATTTGCAATCATACAAAATGTTACTAATATCCATCTATGCACATCACAGTTGTCATTTTTTCATATGAAGAAACCAAGTCTTAAGGAGTTTTAATGTTGCTTTGATATTCATTGGCTATACTTAGACCTCTGCTCCCACTCTGTGTTTAGGGGCTTCCAGTAGCCAATGGTTCATGGCCCATGTGATGTCTCTCAAGCTGGTTCTTGAGAGACTGATTGAACACGATTCACTGATTGAACATGAGATACTGCCCAACAAGTAACTATAATCACAAGAAACCATAGACCAAAAGTTCCTGGGCCCCAAATGGTTTTGACACAGCAGCCTTTTAAATAAAACTTGTAACATGATTATCTTTATGCCCTTTCAGTCATTTTCCTAAGTAAGCCATGCCTTTAGAAGCACCTAATACAAAGTGACAACCTTCCCTGTTTTCTAAAGAACCAATGGATGGGGGTAGAAGAGAGTCCATTGTCACCATGGTAATTACTGAACAATACCTGATGGCCAATGGACAGTCAGGAGGCTCAGGCAGCAGCTGAATCCGGCATTGTCCTGGCCCGATAAAAAGATTAGAAGCCTTGAAAAGCAGTGGAGCAGGATCTCACAGCTCTTTTGCTGGGTCCTGAAAGGCCCATTGTGCTGCTACCATAAATTCTGGGTTCCCCGGGCACTTGACAACTGAAGCCAGGGATAATAGAATTCTTGTGTCCAACAAAACACTCCTTGTCCAATGGCAGTCTTATCAGCCGCATTTACAAATGTCTTTCGTTGTACCCAAATAATTCCCTATTAGAAAGGCTATTGGGAGCAGAACTAAATAAATATTCACAGCCTTTGTAATACCTTTGAGAAATGAATAAACAAACAGTATTCTAGGATGAGGTAGGCGCCTGCTCCTCTTCATGTCCACTGCAATTTTTTTTGTCTAAAGTATAGTTTCACTTTCTCTCTTTAGCATTTTAACAATTCCATGCCAGATGATCTGGCATCATTTTCCAAGAAATGTACATTCCTGATACTATTGCCTTGGACAAGGTATGTTTTGTTGCATGCATTTACTTTTAATGTTTCAAGAAGGCTTGGAGGAGCTTATCTTATCTCATCCCAGCTTCAAAAAGAGAAAGGATGCAGACTTCAGAGAAATCCAACAACTTGCTCAAGATAGACTGGCAAATTTGCACAATGGAAATTCCAATATAGAGTTCCCTAGCTCTCAAGGCCCTGCCCTTTTATTCCATTCTGATAACGTTTGGGTTGCAATAGGGAAGAAGAATGAGGAGGAGGAAGAGGACGAAGAGAAGGAGGAATCCATAATATGTTTGTGTGCTAAGTTTCAGAATAATCACCATAAAGTGATACACAAAGGCTGAACCTATTCGTGTAATTATACAATCTGAGAATCCTATAACATAATGAAATTAAAACCCTTTGCCTAAGACACATTTTATTCTTACACTGAAATGCTAGTAATTTTTTTCAGAAGTAAAAAGCTGACTAGTAACGTATTCAAGTTTAAGTCACCTGTACAGTTTATTAATAAGATTTAATGAAGAATTATTGGTGTGAACAAGGCAAACACATATGCATAATTATTATGTCCTCTGCAACATCTCTTATCATTTGTATAGTTCATTTTATTTTATTTTGCTAATTTGTCTCTGTCATAAATGAAATAACTTGAAAATATGCATATAGAAAAGCAGATATCACCAGTTAGGAATGTAGATCACATACATGTGTGATGTGTGTATGCACACACACAGAGATAGATAGATAGATAGATAGATAGATAGATAGATAGATAGATAGATAGATAGAGAATATGCCCTATAACATATACATATATGTATATATGAAAATATTAAAATATTCAGGGATTTCCTTTTTAACAGTTATTTATGTGCATACATGCATACCTACTTGTTTGCATGTGCACTCCAAGGGTGTGCAGGTGACTAAAGAAGTCAGAAAAAGGCATCATTTTCTTTGGAGCTACAATTGTAAATGGTTTTAAGATGTCTGATGTGCAGGAAACCAAATAAGTATCCTAGAGAAGAACAGCAAGTACTCATAGCCATTGAGCCACTTCTCCAGCCCCATTCCTCAGTTTCTCATCAAACTGGGAGGCATTTATTCCTGAGCCTGTCTCAGCCTCACCTCCCTTCGGTACCTTTTGCATAAGGAAGTCCTGTTCTCTGACTTGGTGGCTGACAGCCTCTGGGTATTTCTGAGCAGGCTGTTTCTTCATCTAAACTCTTCAGTCACTGTTGGTGGAATGTCACTGAACCCTCACATTACTTCATCATGCTAACTTGGAGAACTTCATAATCCTCTTAGTATACCATATTGGAGTCCCTTACTACATCCTATGGCTTTTGGTTTTCTTATAGACAAAATGTCTTTGTTATTGTGGCTATCTGGCCTTCACAGCTTTGTATTCAAAGAAGCTGTATGCTACTTGAAGGCTGCAATTCATTTTATACTCATTTTTATTGTCTTGGGTTAATAGAATTGTGCCTTCTTTAAGGCTCACTTACCATAGAACCTGATAAATGACAGTAGGAAAAAACAGAGAGAGAACAAGTGTATTTATATGTATGTATACATATGTGGGTGACTAAAATATTTCCCATGGATGTATTTGATGACAGTAATAACTTGTGATTAGTTCCAAGAACTATGATGATGTTCAAACTATTCAGCCTTAATAATGAAACATTACACCATGAAGTTTGTCCCCATCATTTATCAAAACAAAACCATTACTTTTATAATAAAAAGTGCCCAAACAATAGACATGTTCTGATTCATGTTAAATGCCAGTGCTTTTGTCAATACTGAATTTGGAAAATTATTTCAATAGCTTCACTTGCCGAGTGAGGCATTTCAACTCTGTGGGAAGTTAATACATGATAGGTGGCATGAACTCTCTCAGGAAGTTTAGGTATGAGTTATTTAGACTCAGCATAATCTAAATAGGCACTGAAAAATTGATAATATTTATTGATTGTTTACAATTCATTGGTGGTGGGCTAAGTACATGTATATATGTGTGTATATTTATACATATATATGTGTGTATATGCATACATATACATATATTTAATATATACATATACATACATATATTTCTTGTAAAATTTTTGTAGTCTTGGAAACTGAGGTACAAAAAGATGTCTGGATTTTCCATCAATCAAATGCCAAAAGCAGAGCCTAGGACTCAGACACAAGTTGTTTCAAGCTATAGCAATTCACTTAATTGCTCACATCAACTGTATTCTTTAGATATAAATTAGGCCAACAATTTGGAAGAAGCTGTCCACTAATGTCATTTTTAAAATGACTAAGAACTATATTAGCTTGCCAGGCTTCTGTAATAAATAAGAAAAGTGGATTGGCACATTGAAACTCACAAATACAGTGAAGAATCAGCTTTTCACCATCAAGACCAGAGACAATGTCTCTAAGATTTGGTCAGACATAGGCAATTCCCACAAAATCATGACACCAAATTACCTGTAAACTCTTGAACAATGCAAACATCAATGTTCATTGTCAGAGAGGCATTGTGAAACACATATTCAATTTAGTGTTTTAGCCTAAACCATCACAGCCAAGTATTACTTTCTCATTAGAAAAAAAGGAGATTGTATTATTCATAGCACTATGATGAACTTAAGACACTTTGGTAGGAGTCTCTTTGGAGATATAACATTCAGATATAAATACAATAAAGATACTCAGAATTAAGTGGGACCATCCTTTCACACTGAGAAACTAAACACAGGCTGGCTCAGCAAGTAAAACTACTTGGGGCTAAGGTCCATGATCTGAGATCCATTTCCAGAATCTACATGGTAAAAAGAAAGAACTGACACCCAAAAGTTCTCCTTTAACCTTCACTCCCTGCCAAATAAAACAAACAAATAAATGGAAAAAAGCTAAAAAGCTATCTTATTAGTCGACTCTGCTAAGAGGACATGAGAATAAAAGCTTTGAGAACTCCAATTGTCTATAAATTCACAAGGGCAAAAATGCTTGCTTGTTTTCTCATGCATTGTCTATCAGGTTGATAAAGACTCAAGGTACAGAATCTCAAACATCATATAAATAGGTAAACTGGTAAGGGGGCAGTGAGGTCTTGACACCATTTTGTCACTACAGCATCTGTACGGTTGAAGAGCTTCCATGAATGAAGGCTTATCATCTTTAGACACAAATATGAATTTTGCCACTGAAGGGTGATAATGAGCCAGAGAAGGAATCCAGTGGGGACACTGGGTCTTCCTTTGACCTCATTAAGCACACTAGATTTATTCAGGATGATGTGGGGTAAACAATGCTGTTAAAAGTTTCAGTTGTGGTCTGCTGAGAGCTGTCAGTGAAATCGCATGCTTCGTCGGTGTGAATACATTTGCTGTTCCTGAAGGTACCTGGAAAGGTCACGTGACAATATCATGAAGCTACTCTCCTCCAAGGAAGCTTTATCTAGGATGATCCCCTCAGGGCTCACCTTCCACAAAGTTCCACCTGGCATTTTCTTCTTTTATAACTATTGTTTAGTTAAAAGTGGTGCCTCCTTTTAAGAATATTGTTAAGAATTGAGAAAGAGAAAAGAAAAACAAAACTACAAAAGAAAAACAACCATGTTCTGCAGTTGTGTAGAGCTGTGTCATATCATCACACAGGGCTGCAATGACTCTCTTCGTAGGACTGGTAGGAAAGAAATCCTACTCATACAGGAAGTAGCTTTCTTTAAGTCTGAGACTGGAAAATTCTTGAAATCCTTCTACCACAACACTCACTCAGTACTTTATCTTATGTCTTATGTCTTCAGCCAAGAGAGGTAAGCTGGATTTAATTTGTCGTTCCTAATATGTTCTCATCATTGATGCCTGCAAGGATTTGAAGTGGATGTTTGATATATATATATATATATATATATATATATATATATATGTGTGTGTGTGTGTGTGTGTGTGTGTGTGTGTGTGTGTGTGTGTGTGTGTTAGATTGATGGATAATTTATATGTGAAATTGTACATACACAGCAGGGGTGGGGTGCTACTCATAATTTGATTGTTAATATTTAGAGACACTTAAGCCAGTTCCTCTATACAGTAAATTATCAAGTTAGTTTGACTCTGAATACCATGATAAATGTGATAGTAAGTAAGTAAGTATCTCTCCTACTCCATTACCAAAACTTCCACTGGCTAAAAGAAATCCCCCAAGCCAGGCAATGGTAGTGCATGCCTTTAATCCTAGCACTTAGGAGGCAGAGACAGGCGGATTTGACCTGCATCACATACAGGTTTTCAATCTTCAGAGTCATAGATAAAACATTGGCTTCAGAAAAAGCATGCAAAACTCCATCATTCAAACAAAACACGCTTGTTTCCAGGAAGCAGACAACAATGAAGGGACAAAGCTATGTGTTAGTGACCAACTGTCTATAAATTATAAGCAATTGGAGAGCTCAACAAGAGATGCAGACAGGTTCTCCTTTGGGACTATACAACTCACCAGTGCTGAGACTGGTGAGACACTGACCCTTACGGAACCAGCCAAACAGATATTATAAGGCTCACAGAGCTGTACTGAGGTAAATGAGATGAGGTCTGTAAATTATATTCTTTTTTGTAGGACAAAGTCATTGCTTACTAAATATTAATTGATATTATATTACAAACTGTTTTTCTGCTACAAAGTCTCTATAAAAATAAGCTAGTGTAATGCCTTATTGTAGAGGGTCCCAACAAAGAGCAGTGTTTGTTGACATTAGTTAGTCACTAACCAAGACTTACTTTTACCTTTACTAGTCTTTGAATTCTGATCACTGCATCAAATATCCTCTTGCCTCGATTTTGAAGACTTCTCTTTCGTGGAAAAAAGAGAAGGCAGCCTGGGGCTCTGAATGAATTCAGTTATATAGCTTTTTAGTTATGTCTAGTTGGTTTGGTTTCCTCATTTTAATGACAGGAGTTGCTAGTTTCCCACCAATGACAGCAAAATAATTTTCTTCAAAGATACTTAAAGAGAATGAGCACAAAGACAGTATTGGGTGAATAACAAAGGAGACAGAATGATTGCAGAGTTGGGGAACAACGTGGGCCAATCTATCACTCAGTGTTTGTTTGTAAGGGATAGAAGCAGGTATGGAAGGAGGGTATATGAGAAGAAACTGCAGTTATCTCAGTGATCAGATATTCTACATCTTGCATCCTTATATTTCTGTACCTTGGCCTCATTAGCATCACAGGCCACGAGATGTCTAAAGGGACCACTGGAAAGAATGGCAGTTCTTTCCCGAGGACAGAAAGAAAATGAATTATAAGCAGAGACATTGTCAGTCCTGACCTAGTGACAGGGGAGAGAGCAGAGTCTAAGAACTGCACAAAACTAGGTCTCCATAAATAAGAAACTAGGTTGGACATTACAGAGCTCAGAATTCACCCTATGCTTTTCTTTCCTTAAAATTCACATGGAACATTTATACATTCCCTGTTTTATCTCAAAGAGACTTTAAGTCTACCTACAAAGACACATTCGGTACCAAAAATGATTGTATATAGTATAATATTATAACATGGGAAATGACAGCATTAAGTAATTTGAACTAAGGTTTTGCTGCAATGATTGTTCTCAGCAAAAGCCATGCAGTTTCAAGAGCTACTTCACTCAATGGGACAGAGACACACAACTAGGTCCAGCCTGATTATACCCATCCTAGGTGCTGATGTCACTGTTTTATTTATCCCATATCTTTTCAAGTAGATAGTCCTGAAAACTAGCATCATCCTCAAAAGCAAAATTAAGGGGTATCACATATTATTGGCAGGTGAGGACCCATCCTCATATAAATACCGCATGCTCACATGAGCTAGACAGCTGCATATACCACTCCGAATTTCAAAGCACCAATGTCTCCTATTGCATTTGCTCTATTTTAAGTCTCCTGTTTTGTATGCCCTGCTTTGTGTGAAATGTCACGCTTTAATAGATTGTCTATTTGAAATAATTATTCTTATTTGAAAGTAGGGATAACTAAGATTCGCAGGGTGACTTAGTCCAGACACATAGCCTGTAGGAACTCACATCCAGGGAACCTTCCTTCAGGGCTCCTGTTTCTACAATAGATATATAACCACTCTGAGGGAGACTCTACCTAAGTAAGCCTCAGCCTTAGCCTGGGCCAGATTCTGCCAGGAACTCACTGAAGTCCTAGGCTTGCTGTCTGGTTTCACCATGCTTCCTTTATTACTGGATAAAACAGAATGTTTTCCCTTCTTCCTGAAATCGTAGTTTTTAAGACTCTGACTCAATACTACCTCCTGATAGTCTACTCTCAGAAGTTATGAGGAGACACACAAATGCACGTGCACATACCACCCATAAAGACATCATCTGTGCAGACCAGTCATCCTATCCATGAGCATATGTTGAGCATCTACCAGGTGCCATCAGGAAATCAAAGAAGACTAGTTTTCCTCTAAAACCTTCCATAAACATGCAAACAGAAAAGAATTAGAAGGTGGTCAAGGATACAGAGAAAATTTTGAAAGCTTTTGGAAACAGAGTGGCTTGTGATTTCTTTTCAAGGACCCATTTACACTAGGATACACATGCCAGCGATGACTATGGTATGAGGAGAGGCAACAGCCTCTACCTACAACAATTTTTCTCAGCCAATAAGACCTTCTGTCCTTGAATATGCACTTAGCAAACCTCTTTCTAACCATTTGCAAACCACCGCATCCCTATGGAGATGTGAAGAGTAGGGCCTTTGACCTCTGCATTACTTATTGCTCCTGCAACATATGCTATTTAATTTTCTGCATTTTCTGTAAACCACATAGAGGGACTCAGACTTTAGGCTCAAGAGACATCTAAAAACCAAATGGCAACTCAGTGATATAATCTAGTGATTTCAAAAAATGGATCCTGGAAAGGCCTGAGTAATCCAGAGGCTACTGCAAGAGCAATGGTGGGGTAGAGTCAACTGGAGGTCTAACTCGTTTCTCCTATTTAATCAGTACAAGCTTTCTCCATTGTGGCTTTTAGATGTTAGCATTTTTTTGGGTTAAGATCTTTTTCTTCATTATCATAAACTTGTTTGCTTTTCACTTCTAGCCAGGCTTTCAATTCTGTGTAACTCAGCATGCAGTGTCATGGGCTTGGCTCTCATTGGCAAGCATGTCAATCTACAGTACATTGTGCTCAGGCTCCATGTTGCTTGCCTTTGTTTGCTATGGTTTTATAATGTCTTTGGTTGAACAGCCATTTATAATTGTTGTGCATAATAGGATCCTTTATATATTCATGTGTGGGGGTGGGGATGGGGCAGTGGTCAGTACACATTCCTCTGCATTCATGGTGAGAGAATAACTTTTGGGAGTCAGCTCTTTCCTTCCATCATCTGGGTCCTGGGATCGCACGTACTACCAACACGTTCGGAAGCCAGCATCTTTGCTTGGTAAATCATCTCGCTTACCCTTCATATTAGAACATGTAAAAAGTGCACATATCTAGGTCATCTGGACTTTGGTCTCAGATAAGATCTTCAAGCTAAAAATAGAGGGCTACTAAAAAAAAAACGACTAAAGGAAAGGCAAGGCGACATGGTGACATGATTGGATCTGTGAGATTGTCTATTTTTAGTTGACTAAGAAGACCAACCAGCCAACTATGATGTAAACTTAGTTAATAAAAGTTTCTCCACCCTCCCTTAGAAGCAGCTCATTACCACATCCTTTCTTCAGACTCATAGCCTAAAACTCTGTCACCTCATTAAAGGACTAAGCCTTAAAGATTTGACCTGGAAGTAAGCAAAAGCATTTAATGTAATTAGTGATGTGCCTTCCCATTTGTTTATGAGGAAGAAACTTTAAAGACAAGGTTATTTTTTTAGC
This sequence comes from Mastomys coucha, assembly GCF_008632895.1. Classification (NCBI taxonomy): domain Eukaryota; kingdom Metazoa; phylum Chordata; class Mammalia; order Rodentia; family Muridae; genus Mastomys; species Mastomys coucha. The sequence goes on from NW_022196905.1 coordinate 240,835,993, forward strand.
AGTTTAATTCTGCTCTGCATGTAGTTTTCTGGCACCCAGCTGAAATGCTACTTATTTTCAGGAACAAGGAAAATGCTTCTAGCAACCATGGAAGCTTCTTGCATGCAAAGTCATTTTAATTATTTGAATTATAAAATGCTTCTAGATTTTTGTCCCTATGCATGTTTCAAGGACTTCTTTTTTATTAGGGAAATCAAACATCAAAGTTTTGGCCGTCTGACTCCTAATGAAGTAACTCCTGGGATGTTAAGGACTTCATAAACAAAGTGATTCTTCAGAAGTCCCATTCTATTCCACCCAGATTGCTAAAAAGGATTAGACTCTTATAGCCACATAATATTACAAGGGCTTTGTTGTACTAAAGTGCTGCCCCACAGACAGCATGAAACAGAAAGACTGTCCCACCTTGGAAATTTCAGGAATTGAAAGCCAAATGAAAAATACAGTAGGCTACTTTTGTAGAGTTTGCTATGAAATAACATGCTCTACTCAAATGACAGTGATATAAAGCTATCTCTAAAAAGGAAAAAAATATTTTATGAATCTCCATGGACAAAAAAAATGGCAAGATTTTCTTTCTTTTTACTCAGTACTAAAGTTGCTATCTGCCCTAGAAATTGGATGCTTAACATGGTAAATTACATCATCTCAACCTCACTGTGAAACATGACATATTTCTTTTGTACAGTGGATCCCTGAACTGGCCTAAGCCAGGGTGAACTAGGTTGCTGAGGTCTAAGCCCTTCTATTGCTTTCTTCACCAGCCAGGAAGAAACATTCCACCTACAGCTGCCAAAAGAACAAGCCAATTTACTCCAGAATAGAAACAGGAAAATAGTTTACAACACTAAATGCCTGAATCATCGAAGTGTCAAATTAAATATTGATAGCATCAATATGAGTCTAAAATACTCCTTGGTGTTTGGAGAATCCTGGAAGGGAGGTCAGCAAGTACCAGACGGATGCCAAGAGCTGGAGAAGAACACTCCTGGAAGCTCCATCACTCCATCCAAGACATCCATTCATTTACCTGACCACCTTTGATATGCTGTTGTGAGGCTGTACTGAGATTGAGGGACAGACGCACTGATGGGTAATCCTGGATCCCTGTCCCTAACTGCTTGGTTTTCAGACACACAAGGGACTGAGGTTCATATTTTCCATGCTAAAGCAGACCTGCCCTCCAGAGTCTACCAGTGTTCCTCAGTCCCTACTTGGCAGACCCTGCCCACCCTAAATTTTGTAGTCCAAAAGCTGCCCTTCCTCCCAGAGACCCTGTATAATCCAGACATCTTGCTAGCACTTGGTCTCTTTCTCCCACTCTCTCTGTTTCTCTCTCCTCCTCCTCCTCTTCTATCTATCCACATGCCCTTTTTCTCTTTCTCTTCAGCCACACTCCCTGTGGTGACTCTCCTGAAGCCAGTGAATTTGTCCACCCAGGAGCAGTTTCTCAATAAACCTGCCAATCTAATCTAATCTGTCTTAAATTGGCTCACTTCACAGGTAGTGGAGAAATAACCTATCACTAATGATATGGAACTGTACTTAATTTTAGCTGTGCTTTCTGCAGCCTGGACAGCATTGCCAAATGAAATACAAGAGATCTACCTAGTCTCAGGATAAACTAGGTAATAAACTGTAACCCATCTAACCAGCCTACAGACTGAGGCAACTGAATTAAAGTCTAGGACCTATGGCCACAGGCAAACTTGCTTTCCACATGTAGCCTGCCTTTCCTTCATCTTTAACAATTAGTAGTTGAGTAAGATGCAAACCTGAAGCTCTTTTATTCTATGGAGCAACAGACTTGGTTTTGCCCAAGATACTCAGACTAACCCAGAAGCCATGGAACATGGGAAGAACTTGAGCCACATTCGCTACACATAAAAGCAAACAGCTGTATAGAGCCATAGAGACAAGGAGTGCATGAGTGACTAATAGCTAAAGGGCAAGTCCCGAAGTCCAACCTTACATTGAAACTGCTGCCTCTGTTTTCTCATAAAATGTGCTGCTCTGTCAGCACATTTGGGGTTTGGGGTGGGGATGGGGCAGAGAGAGGAGAGCTGCTCCCTTCGGCCAAATACACCTCAGCTTCCTCATGTGACTCTTCCGTGAGACCTGACTAACTCACGGAGTTGTTTGGAACATTATGAGAGATGCATAATTTGCAATAACATAAAACTGAAAGCACCCTAAATACAAAATGGCCTCTCAATAACTTCTTAAGTCAAACAGAGAAAAAGAAGGTTATTTGGATTGGAGACACCTGCTGAGGCTCTTTGTATGCTTTCCTTTCCTGAGTTCTTGCTATAGGTCAGGCTTATAGGAGAGGCATTGAAAATAAACGCTAATTCTGATGAAGTCATACTGATTAGGACCTTTGATTGGCAATTAGGCACATATGATTAACTTAATATGGAAAAAGATAATTTGTTTTTTTGCTTCATCCAGTTTGGAGAGAGTGATTTTCACAGTGCATTGCAAAAATGGTAACTAAGGGTCCCAGGTACTGGGATATGCTAAACAAACCAACCTCACATTTGCTTGATGAGCTCAACAAAAGCCAAATGGGTGTGTCACACACAGTTCAGCAGTGCTGAGAAAGGGGTCAACTGGAGCCTCATGCTGTCCCATGAAACTGCCTCAACTGAAATCTTCATTCATTAAACAGACAGTCGAGAAGATCTTTTGAGGAACAGCCTGGTGCCCTTTGGCAGAAGACTGGCAAGCAGAGTTGATATCCAGGGTTGGGGTGGGGGTCGGGGACTGTGAGAATCTATGCTCAACGGAAAGTGTTCTATGTGAAAAACACAAGAAGGGCTGACTCACAGAGCAGGCAGTCTGTAAACTGTTCTGCAAGGAGACACAGCCCTGTTTCCTAAAAAGCAGATCCCCAACACAGCAGTGTGAAGTGCCAGCTTCATTTCGGGAGCGGACTCCCCTCCCCCACCTGTGTGAGTACACACATATTCTTCCACACTCACATCATACATATGCACACATCCACCTACACACACACACACACTCATGGCAGATAACAGGACACTAAAATGACAAAGCCCACTCTGAGACACATGGAACAAAACTTTAAGATCTGTTCTGTGTGATGAGCAAGGGCTTACAGAGTAGCTCCCTGTAACTAGGTCAGACACCAATTGGTAGTCAACTCCACAGGCCCAGAAAGATTTAATGAGGAGGCAACCACACACAGAAGGTGGAAACAGTGTCCCAAGCACGTGTGGCCCCAGACTCTGCAAGCTGGCAGTAGCACCCAGTCCACACTATCTCTCTCACAGAGACACCAGAACAAACTTTCTGAAGTTCCTAAGATATAGATCCTCGATCCTGGCCAACCCAGTTACAGTGACCAGGGTGGAATAAAACCAAACTGAATCAAATGACAATCATAACCCAAGGAGAAAGGACAGAAATAGTGGAATGGTGCTGAGCCGGCAGCTGCAACGATACAAACAGGACATAAATAAAACGGTGATGCCAAACTAAAGCTTACAAAAGCTGGTCCCATGTGCCAGGAGCTACAAGCCACTGTTCCATATCTGGCCTGCCTGTGCTAAGCAGGGTGACTGGCACCTGTGCATTGGCTGGCAGATGGAGAGGCCAGACCTGATAAATCCAGTTCCTACTCTGCCATCACAAGGTCACAAGCAGCAGTTGGCCACTTACAGTCATCCTAGAGAGTCAGGATCCTGCTGTGTCGATGAGAGTCCCGAAAACTTCTTTCTCTGTGATCTTACATGTGGAAACCGAGGGCCATAGGACTGTGAGAAGGCTCAGCCCAGCTTTGTTCTGTATAGCAGCCTCCCAGAATGGCTTAAGAGGCAGTCCTAGCCCCTGGCACTGCTAGCAGGCCTGTGAATGAACCTCTGTGTGAGACACATACCCACTGCTAATGAGTCCCACACAGACACAAGCCAGAGAGACCAGCCCAGTAGCGGCTACAGAAGAGGCAGAGGAGAAGCAAACATTATTGCCAAGGCATGTGGGGCCCACCTGGCACCCAGGATGCCAGTCCACAGAGGCTGCAGGACCTCAGCAGTCAGAACTGAAAATAACTTCCTTCCTCCTACAAAAGAACACCCCTTGCCCCATCCCACCCTGGCTCAGATATCAGGAAAGCGGACCTTCCCAATTACAAACAGCTTCAGTTAACCATTGCTCTCTTTTCATGCTTTTGAAGAACATTTTTAACTCACAAATATCAAAAGGCAATACTCAGAATAATAAGGGACTTAGCAACATAAATACTCAAAGATAGAAAGAAGAAAAGTGTTAAGTTTGCTTTAGAATTTTGAATAGGGTTAAACTTATCTGACACAATTCTGTGGTAGACTGTAGATCATTAAGGACTGAAGGGTGAAAGAATGCACCTTGTGTAAACTGCAGGTATTTGGATCCCTCTCAGGTTTACTCACCCACCGGATAACCCTTGAAGGTTCTCCACCTTCTGATCCAGGTTACAGAGATTAACAAGTGCACTGTCATTTAGACTGTCCTGTGATAGTGACTGGGTTGGCTGATGAGATGTCCTCAGGAGAAGCTCCAGGATGCTTATCACCTCCTTAGATCTCTGTCCCACCCTTAGTGTGACATCTGTCAGACCAATTGAGCTGACCTTGAACCTTAAAAATTCAGATTATCACACTAAGTTCTTTAGGTCAAAGCAGCTGTGGCTTGCTTGTTTGGAATCTCAACAGAGGATAGATATGCAGCTTAAAGTGAGAGAGACTCTACACTTTCACTGGCTGAAAATGAAGAGGATTTAAAGAAAACAAGAAATGCAATTCCCAATAACATGAGCTTTCTTTTGTCTTCTCCACTCAGGATTCATAAAGGGAAAGATGGGAGATGTCTAAGAGCCTGTGTGTGTGTCTACTAAATATATATATATATATATATATATATATATATATATATATATATGCACAGACTTCATATATTGTTTATGACGATGACTGTACTTTGTAGACCTCTCTTATAATGTACCTCCTCAGGCTACTGATGACTCAATAATTAATTCCATCCCATACTAGTCTGGCCCTGAGTTTGACATTCTTCTGCTGAGAGCTGCTTCTGTGACTTTGTTGTACATTTTACCTGGGGCCTTGATTAAACCAATTCTACTTTACGGTGTCTAGGCAGGGATCAGAGGTCCTGCACAGCTGGTAATTACCAGGACACAGTAAGCAAGCTGTTGGTCCAGGGACAGCATTCTAAGAAAGCAGAATCCTGCAGGAAGCTAATACAGGGATGCAAGAAGGAAGTTTATACTGGAGCTACATTTTGGTGTCTCTTTGATGTCAGGGCTGTTTCCTGACAAGGTGCAAACTCTTTCATTATTCATAGAACCACTGTTGTTAAAGCTGTGCTTAAGTACTTGGACCCAGAGGTGGGAACATTTGCTGTTTTGTCTTGTTCTAAATCAAACAAATAGAATAAAGCAAATACCCACTGACTCCTGGCAACTGCCCTTTGGGGAGTCCACTTAATTTTCGTTTTCCCTTCCTTCTTTGCCTGGCTGCAGAATCAGAGGTAGGAAATCCACAGAGGAGGTGCTGAGCATCAATTCACATTGCCAGATCAGGGAGTATCTAAAGGAAGGAGTGGCTGATGTGAGTAATGAAGCATGCTCTCATTCCATACCCGTGACGTCTTTCCCTGACCTTCTGTAAAACTCCATGGAAGAACAAGCATTGAAAACAGAAGAGGCTTCACCACTCGCTTCCTCCTGAATAATATCCAACAAGTGGATAAGCTTCTCTAAAACTCAGTGGGTTTTCCCCCAAATCTAGACTGTGATTCCCAATAATGTTTACTTTATAAAATTACTGATGTTAAATAGGGTATATGTAAGACCAGAACATGACCAACCAGGGGAGCATCTCCAGACTCCAACCACTTTCTCATATCACAAACTTTGCATGGGAGAGAAACACAGAAGCAGAAGGATGAAATATGGATATAAGAGAAAAGAAATAAAAAGAGCCAAAAAAAGTCAGCGAAATGACTCAACAATGAAAAGTTTAACCAATACTTCCTAAGCATTGTACAGAATAGTCTAAACATTGTCAGAACAGTGTAATATGAAATAATTTCCCATCCTAAGGTAGAAGAAATGGTTAATATTTTTATTAAAATCCATTTGTCTTGCCAGCCAGTGGTGGCACATACCTTTAATCCCAGCACTTGGAAGGCAGAGGCAGGCGGATTTCTGAGTTCAAGGCCAGCCTGGTCTACAGAGTGAGTTCCAGGACAGCCATGACTACACAGAGAAACCCTTTCTCAAAAATAAAAAAAAAAATCCATTTGCCTGAAAATATCCTATGAAGAGAAGAAAGCATTTCTTACCACACACATGCATACATATATTGTGTCTCTCCAGGAATCCTGCTCTTTCTAGCATCTAGCTGAATCCTACACACAGTGAAATAGATCTATGAAGATATGAACTGAGTGACTTCTGAAATAAATGAAAAAGTCCCTGGGGTTGCTAATCTGTCCCCACTTTGTAGTGATCATCACCATCCTGACTGGCTGGCCAGAGTTGCCAGGGGTGGGGGAGAGTTGGCAGTGTATCTTCCTTTATTCTTCCCAACTCAGAAGGACAGAGCATTAGTCAATAGTTTTCTTTTTCAAAAATGCCATAGAAACTCTGAAAGAGGGTTAGAGGAACCCACATGTGACAGTGGTTTTTTGACAGACCCTGTACTAAATCTCTTTCCACCCGCCTTGTGGCATGAGGGGCCTCTCCTCATCAAACCCTACTTATAAGACCATCTGTGTCCCTGCCCATGCAATCAAGTCCTCAGCCTCCACTCAAGTATTGTTGCAAACAGCCCTCTTCTTGCTGCTTTTGCTCAAGGCTGTGGGCCACTGCAAAGACCCCTTCTTTCATTAGGGATTTCTCTGTCTAAACAGGATTTATGGTGATCCCTTGGCAAGGATCCGTGAATCACTGGCTTTCACAGGACAGCCAAAAGAGTGTTTCAGGAGAATCTACCTCTGACAGGCAATACAACTCTGAAGATTTATCTCCTTGGATGAATCAGGCATTGCCTGATGCTTCCAGGAGGTTGCAGCACCCTGCATGGGCAATAAACACACAAGACAGTGTCAGGGCCAAGAGCATAACATGGCAGACCCTAGGGAGTTGACCACCTTTTCTGAACAATCATCTATTAGCAGAAATAATGCTTTTCTATTGGGTCTATCGTGCACGCTAAATTGAATTGAAAAAAAAATCTTGATTTTTGGGGTGTTGGCTTGATAAAGGAGACTGGTTATTTTTGACAAGGGGTGCAAGGCCTGAAATAGCAACACTGACAGACAAGAATTGCCTTTACTGGGGAGCTGCAACTATAAATGTTTGGCCGCAGGCTGAAACAGATCCCTACATCTCTACGTCCCAAGAGTTTGGCTGCCAAGTATTAATAAACCTCTTCATAGGGTAGTACTTGCATTTCAGTATGAGAAGCACAATCCGTACTTCCCTTCCAGAATACTTGCTAAATCCAGGTTTCATTTATTCAAATTCCAGACAACCTTCTCCTCTTATAAGCTCCTCTTTGAGTTCCTTCCTTCCCCACTTAAAAAGCATGGCTCTCTTTGATTTTTATTTTCTGTTTCTCAAGGATGCTGCTAAACCAGAAAGTCTTCCCTCATGAACTCTCTGAGAGACGACTTCAGTTGGCATAACCCCACAGCCCAGTCTGGGAAAATGGAGACTAGAGAAACAACCAGATTCGGGAATAACGCCACCCTGCACACAGCTCATTCTGGGGGACATAAAATGTCTAATCCTATAAACACCTGGAAAGCGAGGTCTGGTCTGAAGAGTCATGGGAACCCAAGACAGTCGGACACCAAAAGCCATGGAGGATGTCTGACAGTAAATAGAGCTGAGATTAGCCAGGGCACATGTCCTATATACACTTTCCATTGCGTGGAGCTATTTTAAGGAGGTAGGGAAGGAATCGTGTTAGTTTTCATCCTTCTGCAAATACTTCAATCAAAGGTCAGAAAATAGTAAAGATACCAACACATCTAAGCTCTGCCTCCACCATTCCAACATATGAACACCGACAATCACTTGATCTCCCTAAATGTCAGGTTTCTTATCTTAGGGGAAAATGGTATGGGCATCTTTCTAGGTGATTACACATGGATAAAATGAGATAATTGAACAGAGAGCAGGACTTGTAGAAACTCTTCATGTGTAGCTACCTTCCTTAGCTGCATTAAAAGAAAAGCTATTTTATTATAAGGTCCATGTGGCAGAAAAGTGGAATTCTAACACAAACAAAATAAACTGATGGAAATAATACTGCCTCATCTAAATATAAGGGAGACACTCTGATGAACAACACAGTGGCAACTGAGAAAAAGAAAATTGACAAGTGTGACATATCACCCACATGATAGCCTAACATGCTGGTCATGGTTAAGAAAGTGAAAATTTGAATTATGAGATTTTGGGTTTTTTTGTTAAAATGCTGTAAATATATTATTAAACCATACTAGCATTAATTTAATTGCATACAGCTTAGTATAATATGTTAGAGATTTTGTAAAAACAACCCTATATGGGATTTACATCCAATACATTATATTTAAAGGAAGAAATCTTTTTAAATAAAATTTTAAGTTATGGCACATCCAGAGGACTCAGCCACAAGAAATTTCACAACTATTTGAGGGAGACTGTAATACATTCTGGAGTGTGTTCATCTACCGGGCACTGCAGTATCTTCCCTATCTGCTCCTCTTAATGATGAAACACACGCTCCTCTTGGTCAGCCACTGACATATCTGCATGTTATCTGGGTGGCTAAGACCCACACAGATCTAGAAATACAGAGGAGTTCCTTGCATATTGGAAGCAAAAGATAGGCCCCTGGGTTGTTTCTTTTCCTTGGGTCATGAACACCTTTTCTAGCACCTCTCACCCCTAACCCATGATGTTCATTAACTCAGAAACACAACTCTGGCATTATTTCTTCAATCTGCTGGAGATTTCTAGATTGTGACAATATAGAAATATCCAATAAGTCTCTGATGCTGAGGGTAGCATATAAAGAATTTTGTGTTTGTTCACAAGCTTTACAGTTGTTCTCATGTTTCCAATTCCATGTAGAGGAAAATAATTTACAAATGCTAGTACATGATTGTGTATGAACTGATTGGGTTCAGGACCTATAGCATTCTATTTGAGGTATGATACATACATTCCTAGTGGCACCAAGCATCCTTCCTGTACCACCAATGACAACATCGAAGAAGAGACTTGGTGGCTTGTCATTCCACTGTAGACTAGAGAGTGTTTTTCTTCAAAATACAGTGCAACTCTTTCTCCTAGGCTGTGATACTGAGCTTTCTGCAGGACTTTCCAGGAATGTTACAGAATCCAACACACTCTATGAAGGACCATCATTTTATCAATCAACGTCACACTAAAATTCACAAGGCAAGGTGGAAATAAAGATCCCCAGTATAGGCTCCTGGGATCAGGAACAGAGACTGATTCTGGATCCTAAGTACACAAGAAAATAAAAAGCAGGGTGGGAAGCAGATCTAATGCTTCCTAGAGAACTTGTATCGGAGGCTAATGACTGCCCAGGACTGCATGCTGCCTAATGTTCAACAGGTAGAGCCCAGCTGCTTTTTGTCTTCAAGCATAACAACAGTATCAAAATGCACTTCAGGTTGGATGAGAGGGGGCGTGATCCCAGCCTAATATGCATGTGTTGACTCCCACATTAAGGCTGGGTACCTTGAGTCTGAGTGAAAATTAGCCAAGTCAATTCATGAATTTTGACAAAACCTTTTATGGGATGAGAGGCTGCAAAAAAGCGATTCAGGAAACAATTAGTAATTAGCTGCATACCAGTGCCAGGATACAAAAAAACAAACAAACAAGCAAACAAACAAACAAACAAAAAACCCCTGCAGTAATAGATCTCTACCTGCATGATGTATGATGTTTGGGTGGAAGTGTGATTCCTGACAAATTGAAGGTAGAAAGGAGTACATTCCAGTTTATAGTTGTTCAGAGAGTCTCTTCAGCAGCAGCCATTGTATTGAAGAAATGTTTCCAGAGCAGAGAAAAGCTCATGTGCATAAATGAGAAAATATTATTTTAAGCTTCTTATATTTTAGAACACACTTTGCTAAATAGAAAAAATCTTTGATTTGATGTTTGCTCTCTCTCTCTGTTTCTCTCTCTGTCTCTCTCTGTCTCTCTGTCTCTGTCCCTGTCTCTGTCTCTCTGTCTCTGTCTCTGTCTCTGTCTCTCTCTCTCTCTCTCTCTCTCTCTTTCTCTCTCTCTCTCTCTCTCTGTGTGTGTGTGTGTGTGTGTGTGTGTTGCCTTGAGCACACCGAACCAGCATAATAGAATTGTATGAGTTACACTTCAGCCCCTTACCAAAATGTTTTTTAAAGACAATATTAGCATATCTTATGCACAGTGTTCCTTTGATTTATCATTTGCTTTGTCTGTATATGTCTGCATATGTGTGCTTGAGTATGTGTTTCCTAACATGCTGTCAGTAATAAGTCTTCAAAGACCTTTTGATTGCATTTTTTTTCCTTAAACCCCTTAGCTTGGTTGGAAAATAAAGAATGTCTCACAGCCTGATGCTTCTTTCCCTTCCTTGATATGATTGAGACATAAGCTCTACAATGTCTGCCCCAGTCACAACCTACAAACTTGGTTCCTTGAGCTTATGCTGATGCCATTTGCAAAGCCTAGTTTCTGCAAGGCCTCGAAACCACCATCTTCCTTGTCTATTGGAAGATCATGTTAGCTATTAACAGCCACCCATTTCTTTTCCCTATTTCTGTTTCTTTGTGAGGAACTAATAGGTTGAGTTCCTGAAAACTTCTCTTTCTTCAGTTTACAATGCCCATGGCACATGGTATTATTTGTATCAACAGAGTATTTAGATTATGTTTATCCATTTTGTTCATTTTATACATTAATGCATACTCAGTGTCAAATTTTTAGAAAATAAAAGAAATATATGAGAAAATAAACATTTCGTTCCACTGTTTTTCTTTGCTATTTTTTTAAACAAATAATTGAGATTTTTTTTTAACTCTTTCTATTGCACCTGACTGAATATATGCCCTGGGCATTTCCATGCACCAATATTCAACTGTCTACGGGAACCCTGCTTCTAATGGTTGTATAAATTGCCTGCCAGGATGAACAACAAGCTGTAGAACCATTCGACTCTCTACTATTGGGCTATGGATAGTTTTTATAGTTTGCTATTGTAAGTAACAATGCAGCAAATGCTTTGCATATTAATCTCTGTCTTCGCTTCTGCTCATTCTTTTAGAACAGATGCTAAAAAGAGAAATTATTGGGTCAAAAGAGGTAGCATTTGAAAACTCTGCATACACACTGAAGATCTCCCAGAAATGATGTTTTAATCATTGTACCTCCAGCAGTATAATGAAATGTATTTTATAATAACTTTCTCAAGGAAGTAATAGAAACAGAACAAGAACACGAGAATAAGGAGGAGGAGAAAGAGGAGGAGGGAGGGAAGACTAAAGAATGAATGGAGTGGGGAGCACATGAGGAATGGAGGGAAAAGCATAGGTAATATTGGGGAAAAAGGGGAAAGAAGGAAATAATATTCTAATTTTAAATGAATGCAATTCAGGACATGAAATGAAAGAGGATACATAATACTCTGTAATACTCATTTTTGATTATTATTACAGTATATTGTATATATATTTATGTAGAATGTCTTTAGTATTTTGATATTTCTCTTTAACAGTTAACTATATATTTCTTAGATTGTTTTAAAAAGCTAATGTTAGGCCCCAGACAAGGCAGCCAATGCAAGAGCAACCAAATGCTGACCTACATAGAGTAAGTTGGTGGTATTTGACACCCATGTCTATGTAGTAGTGTCATTCCAAATGCTGGTTTACTTTAGCTGCCTGTGAGGCAGTATTGCCACCTATCCATAGCAAAGCTTCCAACAACCCAAAGAATGCATGAGTATTATTATTTTTTTTTGTCTTGGTCAAACAATAAAGACATCATGTCACACAAAAGCTTTTCTTCTGGTTATATTCTAAAATAAAGCTTTCAAGTAACCATACAGTACCACATATGGATGTGTACTGAAATCAATCTGTGCTGTGAACGAAGGAGGGATTTGTGATACTAGCAGAGAATACCTTCAAGTAAACACCATGCAGAATCTACATCAGGTACTGGAGTGAAGAGAAGTCTGTGAGGATGACTGATTATCTTCTTTCCAATGCTGCTTCAGGATCTCCATTTCATGTCAGTCAAGGTACATTCTACACACACTCTAACCCTCACACCTGGGTAAAGTCCCACCCAGAAGCTATAGTCAGACGATCTCCAACCCTGGAATGAACCAGAGCGCCTCTTGCCCACCACCTACATCTTTTCTGGGTATTTGGTTTCAGGTTGATAACATGTTAAATTTTTGACTGTAGCAATGTGAAATCTGACCAAATGTGGGGCTCAGCTCAGGGCCCTCCTCCCTACGTGCTAGACAAGAAGCTGGAAGTTCTGGGTAGACCAGTAAGCTTCCTAATACAGGAGTAGGAGCAGCTGATTAGAATAAGTACCATACAATGGCTGGAGCATGGCTGGGGAGAAAAGCAATCACATCTCAAGCTAATTGCAGAATACATTTCCTTTGAATATATTAAACTAGTAGTCAATTATTCCCATCTTTGTCATGTGAATGTACTTTTCTCAGATTTAAAAGAAGAACCAACTCATCAGTGGAATGGGGATCAGTATATTTGTCATGCTCTGCCTCCCTCTACATTGAGACAGCCACTCCCACACTCATCAGGCTCAGCATGATATTCACCATGGTCAGTAACATAATGTACACCCATTCTCTTCCCTCATACTGACTAATGTCAGGAAGGTATCAGTGTTGTCTCTCACTGTTCCTTGTATCCTTACTACCTAAATTGGAACTATCAGTATAATGTTTTGGAAACATCATAGACTCTGAAGTAAATCAAATTAGGACTCAAAAATAAACTCTGAAGAGTAGATTCTGGGTACTTCAAATGAGATACACCAGTGTTCTGTGTCTTTATTGTGAGTGCTTTCTGAGTTGCTCTTACATGTTAAAAACCCTTATCTTTTCTATTCAATCCAGCCTTATTATTAAATCTTAGATGACAGACCACTTGTGCTGACAAAAATACTCTGATGAGTGAGTGACAAAGGGTGGATAAAACTGGAAAAAATCTTCTACAATATCTACTTACAAAGGCTCCAAGTTCAGGCATATCTGGTGGCTATATGAAAACAGGAAGAATTTGTTGCTGTGCAGGAATACTTTGTTGTTGTAGCAATGTCCCCAAAATCACCTAGTAAATAATCTTATCAATGAATAAATAAGTATTAAATAAATTAATGAATATAAATTAAGCCTCAGTTCTGTGATCCAATTTTCAGAAAGTTAAGAAGACAAGAGTGACATCTACAACAGTTGTTCTTAAGTAGAAGTAATTTTTTTAGTTCCCTTAAGAATTTTAAAATTCTTAAGTCCCTCTTAAATTTTGCAGTGTCTAGAGATGTTTTTGATTGTCATAGCTAGGGAGAAGTAAATACTGGAGTCAAATGGACTAGAGACTGAAGAGGTTAGTAATTATCTCACAAGGTACAACAGGGTAGTCCCTCATGCTGTAAAGCTGCCCTATCCAAATTGCCAATAATGCTGAGTGTGACAAACCTAGGTTGTATGATAAAGAATAGTATGGTTTTTTTTTTTCAATGAGAGAGGTTAACAAGGGTACTTATAATTTAAACTACCTTGCAAAGATCTACTTGGATATGGAAATGGGAAATCTGAACTATAACATCTGGAAAAGCATTCAGGGACAATGGAGGGGTGTTCACTGCATAAGGAAAGAGAAAGCACCCTTACACAGATAGAAGGTCCCACAGAGGTGGTCTGGATTGTCTGGCATGGTGGTAGTGGCTTGAGGCTGCTTTCCTGGTAGTAAAGAACTGCCTCAAGTACTTTCTGTATTCTGTATTTAACAAAAAGATAGAAGAGTGACTCTTTGTTGTCAACTTTGCATACCTGAAAAGAGCTCTCTCAATGGAAGACTCGCCTCCATCAGACTGGCCTTTGTGGGATGTAGGAATTTTCTTCATTGCTAAATAATGTGGGAGGAACCAGTCCCATATCCTAGGCATGTAGGTCTGTGATATATAGAAAGGTAGCTAACCGCGAACTGAAAAACAGTCCCTGTAACCAGCAATGCTACATGATCTCCAGTTCAACTCCAGCCTCCAGGGACCTGCCTTGAGCTTCAGTCTTGGCTTCTCTAAATGATGGTCTTTAACCTGTTCCCTATTCAAGTTGCTTTTGGTCATGTTTATTGCCACAACAGAAGAAGCTTAAAATACTATTACATTAAAAAAATCATAGTTGAAATTCTACAAGACAAAAAAGCTTTCTCCTCTCACTGTGGCTAAAAAGAAAATTAAGTAATATATACATGCAGAATTGCAAATTATCATTAATGATTCATAAACCTCATCCCTGAATTCAGAAATGTGGAGCACTTTCTATTCCACTTTTACAAATTCAGTTTATCTCCTCTATGAGTAAGCTAAGTGGCCGTAATCTCTGCACAGGGATGTTGGGGGTAAACACTCTCCTCTTCCATAGAAGTGCCTATTCTGATAATACTCTCTTTCACTTAGTTCTTGAACGTCATCATCCTTTAGACACCATGTGCACTCTCCATTTGGGATGAGGAAAACCCAGCATGAAAGTATGGCAGTGCATATCCATGGCTATATGTCTTACAACATTCTTTTATGCTTTGCTGATTACTGGATCCTTAAAAGCATTTTCCATTTGTTCTCTTATTTAATGTTCAAAATGGCCATTTGAAGGAAAGGTGCCATCATGACTACTTTTCAGGTATAAAAGGAAGGCTCCTGGATATTCTCTAGCTTTCCTAAAAGCTATGAAGCTGGTAAATGTCAAAACCAAGATTCAACTCAATTAGCTTTAACTTAGAAATCTGTCATCTAATTTAAGAGCCAACTGGGCTTGTCATGTTATTTTGATGCTGCTTTTAGGAGAACAAGCCATTACCTTCTGAGTAGAGTCATTACCTGTTTTAAAGGCAGAATTTGCTTGTGACATTGATTCTAAAATTTCTTACAAGGATATAGAGTCAGGGAGATTCTCTAACAGGAATTGTGGGATGAAAGAAGTTACTGTCTCATCTTTGGCACACATTGATGAGGTAGACATCTTAATAAATGGAGGATTGCCACTCGCTCTGAAGGCCTCAAAATCATACTTTAGACCAGTGGTTCCAAAACATCAAAAATCTCCAGTTATCTGGATGGATTTTCTTTTCATGCTGCTACAGACTACAGCCAGTACTTCCATATGTTAGGCAAGTTCTATACCACTGAGTTGCACTTCCTCTCCTTGAGGTAGCTTAGCTTCCAATAGTGACAGCAAGGGTTTATGACTCCAAAAAATCAAAAGATGATTGCCAAAATCCCAGGGAATATAGGAACTGCTGGTCTAGGAAGCACATTGTCAAACAACCCAATCTAGGTCAATTTTTACCAGTTCTGTGAAATTAGAATACATATATGCCTTTGTACTGTGGCAAAAGGTGTCACCATCAATGGTAGATCCAGTTGGAGAAAAACAATAGAATCATAAGGTGTCTGCATGAGACAACAGATTAATTCACTATTTGGATGAAAATAAATGGTCTACTGTAAAGAAGTAAATCTGGGGATGCAAAATGAGTAACATTTTCTTAGAGATGTATGTCACATTGATCATGTTCTTCCTCATTGTATCTCTGCTTCCTGCATGCCATGACATGAATGGCATTTACCTGATGTTCCTGACTTGTCCAACATAAGCTGAAATGTCTTTTCACCAAAAGTTCATCCCCCCGAAAATCATTGTTTCCTCAGATACGTTGCTATAGAGCTGAGATATTCTGATGAATACACTCTGTATGAATATCCAAGGGTCTATAGAAAGCTATTTACTATGTAATAAAAAATAAAATGCCAGAGGGAAAGCTTTCTATGAATGAGAAGGACCATGTCTACCACTTCTTATGTTAGGAGCCTCCATAATCTCCAAAAATCATGATAGGAAAGTAGTTTCTCAAAGACCATTCCCAGGCACTAAAGGTCTAGATTACTGTTCTAAAAACTTCCTTTGAAATATGGTCCACAAATATGGCTGAATCTGATGGTTTTCAGGCACCTCTTATAACACAAAGACACAGAAGACAATAGGCTTCTAGCCCTTGCTCTAAAAGCTTCAATGTAGTCTAGAGGTTGAGTACCTAACAATATTATATACTCTTTGTCTACTGCAGGGAGTGAAAATGAAGAAATGGATCAAAATTTTTTATAGACAATCTAAATCAAATATTCTACTTTAGGGCCTTCAGAGTGAAATTTAAATGAGAAAAAAATGATAAAATTTGAGAAGAAAGGAAAGCTAGACCCACAGACTCTGTAATCTTTTGATTTGGGAAAGGTTTCAGAGTTAGGTGTGAATGGTAAATATTCCAGAAGACAGGAACTGAGTAATCAGAACTATTAAATTTTGCACTTGACAGAGGTATTGCTTCTTCCAGCAATGGCAGTAATGGAGCCAAAGCAATGTCAACATCTTAATTAGAGAAAAGACCAATGGAGCTGAGGGGTTTGCAGCCCCTTAGGACGAACAACAACATGAACTAACTAGTACCCTCGGAGCTCCCAGGGTCTCAACCACCAACCAAGGACTGCACATAGAGGGGTCTGATTGTTCAAGCAGCATGTGTATGGTAGAGGATTGCAAAATCGATCATCAATAGGAGGAGAGGACCTCGGCCCTGTGAAGGTTCTGTGCCCCAGTGTAGGGGAATGCCAGGGCCAGAAAGTGGGAGAGGGCGGGTGGCAGGCATGGGGAGGGGGGAGGCAACAGGGGTTTGTTTTTGTTTTTGTTTGTTTTTTTGTTTTTTGGAGGGGAAACTGGGAATGGAGAAATTCGCATGTAAATAAAGAAAATATCTAAAATAAAAAAAATTATTGATGATTTTTAAAAAAAAACAAAAAACAAAAAAACCATCTTAATCACGTTCCTTTTCTTTCTGAACCCAGAGTGTTCAGCTTTATTCTTTTGCTTTCCCTTAGGAATGATAACGTGTCAGCAGGCTGGAGGGTATGCAGGTCATACTGTATAAGAAGTGTTTGCTGCAGTTTACAGGAGCAGGCTGTTGAGTTAACAGGTAAAGGCACAAAGCAGTAAATGATAGATTCTGACTCAAGTTGCCCACCTTATGCTTCTGTCTTGACCAAATCCTGCTCTTGTCACTTTAATGAGTGCTGCTAAAAGTAATCTAAATTTAACAAATCATGAATTACTAGATGTAAAGAGAGAGATGTGTGCAATTTAGTGAATTAAATTAAGGGATTTCTTTGTAAGTTACTTTGCACTGTATTGTAGCTGATCCCCAATATTGTGAATGAGAATATTCAGAGTTAGTAGATTTTGTCAATACTACTTGATTGGACCCTTCTGGCTAGGGAAAAGGGGGGGAGGATCATTTAACTGTAGTTGAATCCTTTAAAATGGCACTTACATATAGTCATTTTAAACATAGAAAAGATGTCTGTATATGACAAATCCTCACTGAATCTCTGTTAGTTTAAAATAATAACCATTATTAAACAATATGTTGAACATGTAAGGGTTTAAAATCACTAGATTATTAAACCTGTTTTAAAGAACATATTTGTATGGGTAGAGACTTAACACTTGTCCCCTGTTTCCAGGCTGGTCACATCACTGCTATACTAAACTCTGTCCATTTTCATTTAAAAAATATTCAACATGTCAATGTAGAGCTCAAAACATAGAAACTACATGTACAAAATTTGTTTAGATTTATTACTTGCCTATGTCTCCTTTGCCATGCCATCCTGCATTATTGGGGATTCACTCTTTTCTGTTAATAAAATTGTTAATAATAATTAAAATGGAGAACTGAGGCTATTACATAAAGCTCAAAAACCTGAACTCCAACCTGCAGATTCTTACTCAAGAGGTACATTGCCATGACTTCAATGGGTATTGTTTTCCTCATGTAAAAATAAGAATACTTCAAGTAGGAGATGATAAAATTTTCAAACAGACAACACTAATAGTCCAGGTGGTTGTCTGAGTAAAGTAGGTAGGCCACATTTACTAAATAACTAACCTCAAAGTTGTGCTAAAAATAATAGTTTGCTTGCAAAGCAACAACAAAAACCTGAAACTTCAAAAGCCAAACAAAACAAAAGTATATGTCTCAACACAGCAAAAAATTTGAAGCCATCCTGTGTTTGAATAATACCAAGTGCCTTTTCAATGTTCTCCCACCAACTCCAATAGGCCCTGTGAAAACATATTCTAAAAGCCATCAAAGGAAGGGAAAGTGACTAATTATGCAAGAATTACTCTCATGACTTCTCCCATTCTCCTGAGGCATGCTGTGCTTAAAAAAAAATAATAAAAGATTTGTAACTGTTAGCTATCAGCACTTCATGTAACTTTTGATTCAAGTAACAAATAGCATTTCAGCACTGTGTGCTCATTATGCTCCTAAATTGTCAAGGAAAGAAGCCAATTCTAATGAATTGTAACCATAGTTTCTTCTGGGTATTACATATTAGAAGTGGGTAGCACTTTAAATTATGGTACACAAAACAGCATATAATTAATTCTGAATAAAAGATAATGTATTCTTGCTAAATACGAGTTATTTTAAAAATCTCTTAATGAAGAACTAAGCATATGCTGTGTCGTACTGTGAAAATGTTTAGCATATGCCGTTACAGCCAACATCACACATTCATTATTATATTTATTTTCAATAATAATATATTATTTTAAGTGAACACAGGGGAAAAAAACTTAATCGCTAACTGTTCTGAATGTGGAAAATATATGCAAATTACAGGAAACTTTTTGGCTCCCCATAAGTTGTCACTAAATAACTTTTTGATGACATGGTGCAATGGCAATTTGCAATCGAATGAGAAAAATGGAAAAGACTGTTACTTTTAAATCACAGAACATATGCACAACGAATTTTAAAATTCAGATATGGAGATAAACATTTCTATTCTGAAAACCTGACATGTTCTGAGTTTTCATGGATTAAAAAGAAAAACTTAAACCTAGATCTTGAGCTTCACGTGACTGACAGTGGATTCATCACTCTGTTGGTGACATCTTGTTTCTGTTTGTGAAAGAAAATCTATTTTGAAGGTTCTACACTTGAAATCACAGCGCAGTTGTACCTCCCAGCTGAGCAGACCTGATTCCTTATTCTGCCTTCCTCATCACTAATAATAAGGAAAGATGTGGTTTGGCCAAACTCATTCTTAGCCTTATTTTTTCACAGATGTATCTTGAGGCCATCTCATGTACCTATAAGCCAGTCATGATACTACGCTTTTTGAGACACTTAGCTCATTGTCACGAAGTGACTCTGTGAAGATCCTCTTTGTTTATGACTGTCTGGTCATTTTTTTCCCCTATCTCTCTCAGGTATGTCTCCAGAAACACAACAAAACAAGGGGTTCTGAACTCATGCTTTCGATGCCTGTTTCATTTTAATTTGGAGATAAAAAACTGAGACAATTTTACAAATGCCTCAAGTTGAAATCTTCTGATAATCCAAGGATCAGCCTTCATTTCTAGTGGTCTAGTGAATAAAACATTGAAATAACCTCAAATAGAAAAGGAGGGTTTTCCAGTCTCTTTCAGTTACTCTGGGTTTGGGGTGATTCAATTATTTTTGCTACATGAGCGCTTAAATGAAGCAATGGGAAAACATAAAAGCTTAGAATTTTAAATAAAAATGGAAAATAAACAAAGAAAGGTGGGCAAATCAGTGCTGCATAGTTCTGCTATTTGGTTATGGGTTTTTTTTTGTTTGTTTTTGTTTTTTGTTTTTTATTCTCTAGTTTATGTGTTCAGTGTGGAAAGTTGAGTTGGATTGAATAAATAGCTCAATGGCATACCCTATACCAGTTAGAATTTTATTTAAGCATGTGTTCGATAATGTCTTTTATTGTACCTAGTGAATAGATCACTCCTTATCACAATATATGTAATTCGCCTAACTGACTGCTTCTGTTGGATAACTGCATTTTCTTTTTTTTTCTTATCTTTCTTTTTTTTAAAAGCCATACGCATATTTTAGACACTTTTTTGTCAATTTGATACAAACTAGGGTAATCTTGGAAGAGGAAACCTTAGCTAAGAAAATACCTCCCTCAGATTGGCCTCTATGTAAACCTGTAGAGCATTTTATTGATTCATGATTGATGTGGGAGGGCCCAGCCCACTCTGGGATGGGCCAGCACTCTGCAGTTGGTCTTAGGTTATATAGGAAGCCAGACTAAGCATGGCCTGGAGCGAAAGCCAGTAAGTAGAACTCTATTGCAATTCCTGCGTTCAGGTCCCTGCCAGGAGCCCTAGCTTCCCTTAATGATGAAATAAACCCAAGAAACCCTGTCTTCCCCAGGTTGCTTTGGCCTTTACCACAGCAATAAATAGCAAATTAAGACAGGCATCTTGTTTTATTTAAATGTTGTTGACTATTTATCACCACCACCAGCACCATCACCACCAGCACCAGCACCACCACCACCACCACCACCACCACCACCACCACCACCACCACCACCATCATCATCATCATCATCATCATCATCATCATCATCATCATCATCATCATCATCATCATCACTATGCATATATCTCTGTCCGTGTGTATACCCTGGCTCACATGTGAAAATTAGAGTAAAACATTGTGGAGTTAGTTCTCTCCCACTTTTTGGTAAATTCTTGGAATGAAACTTAGGTGGTCAATTTGCATAGTTGGGGTGAAAATACCTGTATCCACTAAACCATCTAACCAGCATATTGCCCACTTCTAAAATTGTTTTTGAAGCTATTTATTTAGTGTTAATTTCAAAATATTGTGATATGACTTTAGTGGGATACCTGTAGAAATGTCATTATGTCACAATAATATTGCTAGTTTTTTATTACTGAGATATTCATCTTTGGCTGTGTTGTCTATTATTTTGACAGTTTCATATTCTAACAATGTCCTGCAGGTGCACATTCATTCAGACCACCTTTGTTGCGACAGAGAGAGGGTCATTTCTATATATTTAATTATTTTACTCACCTCTAGATTAATCTCCATAAGAGGAAAATTCTAGTCAATTAACACTGAACTCAATTCAGGAGCATAATAGATATTCAACAATCGTTCACTAAATTGATTAACAAATTTGAAAACTGTGTATTAAATTCTCATCTTAAAATTTTTTTTCAACTGTAGTTAAGAAAAAATGTCTCTTACTGAAGTTGCTAAGATTTTTCACTACTTTTTTTTTTATTTATGCCTTGACATATTCCACAAAGAATATAGGGCAGAGGAATTGCTTGCTGAATCAATTCTGTCTGCAACTGCTGAAACTTTTTTACATAGGAAAAATCCCCTACTCTTTAGATCCATGTTTAACTGGTTTTGCAATGATGCTTTTCCTAGCAGAAATCTTCCTAGGTTCCCTTAGCTTAAGGGAGCAATTGCATCTTGTATTTTGCTTCTGGGGTCGACTCTTTTCCTTTGTGACACTTGTCATAATCTAAAATAGTCCTGCTGTGGCTCATCCCATGCTACTTTTCACATAATCCAGTGGCCATAGCTGGTATCTATGCTGTCCACTGACACACACCAAGGACTGTGGCAGCTCCTTGGAAATGGTCTAAGTCTTGAAGGTCACAGTTTCAAAAGGAGGTCATTACTTAAAATATGTGTAAGCAGATGTTCCAAGGAGGGGGGTGACTTGCTAAGATGTGAATCAAACCCCACATATACAGAATCTAAATAAGAATTACAATCCCAGACTCAGTAGGAATCACTGAGCCCAGGAAGAAAGTGACCTGGGCCAAACTGAGAGGAACCTCTGTCCTAGGCTCTTTGTAGCAATATCCCCCCCTCCCCTTATCAAGTATGATCATTTGTGCTGACACACCATTTTCATATCAACCTGAAAAAGATGGAGAAGCCATCGCCTCCCTCTCATTGTTACTGGGAAAGCCTCAGCATGAAGGAGCCTAGGACCATGCCAGAGACAACAGCCAAGGCTACGTAGAGAAAGACCTTTTACCTTTACTCATTTAGGAATGTATTTTCTGGATTCTCTTTTTACTCTGCCCAAACTACAGCTCTTTCCCACATCCATGCACAGATTCATTAACTGTGATTCTACACTGGTTATGCTGATTCTCCTGTTTGACTTCAGAAACTGTTCCTAGAGAATAGCTTTTATACTTTCCACAAAAAGGAAAGAAAATAAGTAAAAATAAAACGAACATTGTGTTCAAGGTATTTATTTGGGAATTCAATGTGCTTTTTGTCAAAACTTCACAAATCCAAACCCACCGGGATATGATTATCTGCTCATTATTTATGTCTGAGATCTAGAGAGCCTTAACTGCTCGGAGAGGTATTCCTGTGTGTGCACAAAGGAAATGCTTTGTCTATAATTACAAGAAAAGATGGGCAAAGAGGAGCAGAAAGTCAAGGCTGCTGGGCATTTGAGATCAGCCAACTCTGAATAGTATGCGGTTCCCATAGGCATGCCTACCTCTGCTCCCTGAGTCTACACCTTGGCTAAGTGGTCAGTGTCTTCTCTCTGGAGAGGAGGCCACAAGGCAGTATGCTAAAGCAACATAAAGAGGAAGACCAAAGGGAAGGCCCAAGGCAAAAGACACGAGCATATGGTTTCTGAGACGGACATGAACTGCTACACTAGTCTCTGTGTGAATTAAATAAATACATATGCAATTTTCAGATAACTCTTGAGTTCTCATTGGTAGTCTTGATTTCCTTATAAGGCTCTTTGGGGGGGGATTTCCCTGGAATCTGCTGTTAAGCAACCAAGTGCTCTCTTGAAGGTAAAGCATTTTTCCTTGGTGGTAGCTCTCTTGCTATCTTTATTTCTCTGTTTGCTCTGGTTACTAGGAAATAATGTTCTATGTCACAAATAATGGTGTGCTTTCCAGTGGAGAACTGTCTTTCCATCTTTCCACTTCACTTTTACTTCCTTTCCACTCACACCGACTTTGCAAAATGTCCATTTGTTGAAGTCTCAGCTCATTGCTGCTATTTATGAAAGCTATTTCAATTCCTTTTTAGAGCAGAGAAGACTGTAAATAAACAGAAAAGTACATAGACCTCCCTGGCTGGACTTTTCACATGGTCAGCTGCTGGAAATCCAAAACCATTTCTCCTGGGAGACCTGCAGGGATTTAGTAAAGGCCTAACAGTAATTCTTTGCTCAGACAGACTTAGGTGAAAAGTCCATCCAAGTACTGTGCACCTGGCCGATAAATTTAGAGCTAAATGACTGTGGTTTCAATTATTCAATCTTCAATGAGGTCTTTATAATGGCTTCAAATGTTTATATTACTGCACATATCAGAACAAAATTTCTACACGAAGTATTTTGCACTGGAAACTATTAGCACTTGGAAGTTGGACGATATGATGTTTTCTGCCTATGCACCTAAGACCCAGCTCTCTGGATTAATAATTTGACAGATAAATAGGTGCTCAATAAAGTAACCATTTCAGACATGTGTTCTTGCAACTCGATGTATCTATGTCTATATCTGTCTTGCCAACACACTGCCTTGGCAACTCTTAGGTAAATTGTACCAAAATCTATGGAGCAGTGAATGAAGATCCTGCTTATTCCTCCATAGCTCTTATTCTATCCTGTGTCCAGGCCTTCCTCATTCTTCCTTCTTCCTGCTTTGCCTCATGGACGCTTAAAGTGACATCACAGTGGGGATCAAGACAGAATTGTAAGTAGCTGGTTATATACAGAGAGGACTCCTCCAGACGCAAAAAATCAAGCTGAGCTGAAGAGAGAAACAGTGGGATTTGCATTCCTTTTTTCCTAAAGATTTTGATATCCTGAGCCTAGCAGGTGAAACAAAATCAGGGCCAGTAAAAAAAAAAAAATACTCAGATGTGTGGAATGGTTAACTGTTTGGTGCTGAGAACTGAACCCAAGGTATTCTATATTAGGGAAGGACTCTATTCCTGATCTATGCCTCCAACTGGAGGAATAACTCAGCTTATTTATTAACTTGCCTAGGTTACTAAATCTAATAATATAATAAAATGCCAAGTTATATGTTATAAAAAAAAAAACATACATTCTCACTCTACCTTAAGAAAAAAATCACCTTCTGTAATTGACATGGTTCTGATGCCAAGGGTTGAAAGGTAGAATGAGCAGAACTGAGACCTTCATTGAGACAGTGAGCATCCTTCTGAGGACTACAGCTTCATGCCAGGCACCCATGGATTTCTGTGCTATGCTGGTCTGAGACACCTTCAGAGTTCAGACCTTCAGACCTGTGTAGTGAATCTCCTGCTGGAGTCTGAATTTGCCTAACCAATTTATATGTTGAAACATGCCGTGTAATACAGCAGATGACAGTTAGGGAAATGATGAGTTATGAGGAATTTGTCCTCTGATTAGTTTACACAGAAAAGAGACCCAAGGGAGTATGTGTCCCTCTTCTATTATGAGAAGCATCATCTTGAATAACAGGGATTCATTGGAAAGCAAATCCTCAGGATCATGTTATTGGACTTTTCTGTCACAAGAGCTGTGATCATTAAATTTCTGCTATAAATTACCCTGTCTTAGTATTTTTATTTTATAGCAGCATCAAATGGGATGAAAAATACAATTTTTACAGTTTTTAATTTATTACAACCCTTATGTGTCTGTGTGTGTGAATGTGTATGAGTGTATGTGTATGCATGTACATGTGCATGTGTGTGTTTATAAAGGTGGATTTTTCAAATGGAAACATCAGATTTTCTACTGGAGAAAGTAAAAAAGCATTTTTCCAGTCTTCTGACAGCATCCAGGAACATATTTTAACTTCGCTGAATGGCAGCTGTTTCTTTACTTGTATCCAAAGGTCAAATTTCAGCTAGTTCAATAACTAGAATGCAATGCTTCCAGCTTGCAATATTTTTTTGACAAGCTCTAGGCAAAAAGTAATCCATGGTAGTCTATTTTTATGTTTCAATAAAGACATTATTAAAGGAGGCCATGTGAATAATATCTTTATGAAGCTTCTTCTGGTTGCTTCTGGTTGTTGTACACACACACACACACACACACACACACACACACACACACACGCCCAAACACACTCAGTCTCTCTAAGCTATGAGAAAAACATAATCATAAGTTTTCAAATTATTATTTTGTACTGCAGAAGGAATAATAAAAATATGTTTGTTCTAATCATTGATGCTTTCGGCTTCATGAGGACATGCACTCTTATATTTGCGATCTATTAGCCTCGGATTCATAAAATGTATGATGTACATGGCTCTGTGAATGGAAGTTCCCAGGGTCTCTTAGCAATGAATCTTCTCACTTAATTCTCATACTTGAGGCAGTGATTCTCAGCCTCAGCACTGTAGATATCCTCCAAAGAGCTAGACTATTCTGGAGGGAAGGATTTCCTATACAGTGTTCATTTAACAGAACCCCTGGCTTCTACCTACTAGATGCGAGCAGTATCCTCTCCTAAACTTTGACCAAAAAAAAAAAAATCCTGATCATTATAAACAGCTTCCAGTGGAAATAAAACAAACAACTCTCATTGCTCTACACATGCAATAATTTTGATCAGTATTTGTTTTTTGTTGTTCTGAATTTTTAAAATGCAATATACATACAGAAAACCATAACTCCATATCCATAACTGATGTCTTTATTTTACTAAGAACACATACCAAATTATCAGTCCTTTAACAAAAACCAGAATGGTATCATCACCCACTCTCCACATGAAAGATTCTGAATATTTCTTCTCTCAGTCACGACTGAGGACTCTCAAAAAAAAATTAGACATATGTTTTTTAAAATACAAGACATCCAGAATATGGATTTGGAAGCTAGTTCCCTCTGAGATTTAATCCAGGCAATAGAAGTCTGCAAGAATAATAATCTAACTAAAATAAGAGAGGGGGAAGAAGGAGGGAAGGAAGGGAGAGGTGAGAGAGAGAGAAAAAGAGAGAAAGAGAGAGAGAGGGAGAGAGAGAGAAAGAGAGAGAGAAATGCAAACTCAGCATTGAACAGAATAGACTGAACAGAAAATTAACCCAGCTCTGCCCTCCAGAGAAGGAGCTCTAGAAAGTGATTACAAAAGACTAGTATTTGGGTTAAAGCCCCATAACTGAACTCTGCCAGCTTTACAAAAGAGAGAGCTAGCACATGATCACAGAGAAATGAAAGTGTCCTTAAACAGAAAAGGCCTACATAATGCTATTCTGACCTTAAAAGTCCTTAACTGTAAGCTCAAATTATCCATGATTCTTTTATAAGCTAGTCTGACTCATGTATTTTGTTATAGCAATGAAAGTCTGCTGAAACAACTTGTTAACGACTGCCTGCACTTTTGGAGGCATTCTGTTTCTTTTCTTCTGTGATAAAACATCCTAGCCAATATGAACTTCGGGGAATAAAGGATTGATTTCAGCTTTGAAATTACAGTTGACCATTGGAAGATGTTAGTGATACAGATGCCCAAATACAAAGTTGAAACAGCCCTCACTGGGGGAATGCTATTGGTTGGATTCCCCACAGGCATAGCTAAATTGCTTAAACAGCCCAGGACACCTGCCCAGGAAATAGTGTCATCCACAGAAGGCTGGGTTCTACCATACACATTAACAATTAAGATAGCTCCTAGGGGTGCCCAGAGTCCGTTCTGATATAAGAGATCCCTTAATTGAGACTTAGAATGCCTCAAGTTGGCAGTTAAAGATAACTAGTACATAGGAGGAAAAAGATGAAATCAGTTGTGTTTCCTTCTTGTTGATTTTCAGCTTAATTTTTCAAAATATTGTAGAGATTACTCCTGCCTATGAGCTAGGAAAGAAAAGCCCTAAGGGTGGGTAGAGTGTCGGCAAGAAGAACCAAACCCTGCCAGTGGTATTTTCAGAGACCACTGAGTGGAGTGCTTAGTAATAAATACCCTGTAGCTACTGCCACCCTACTCCTCTCTTTTTTGTCCTTAAGTCTTCTGAATACTGTGATATAAAAGGCAACACAAAGAGGTCTTATAAGTCTGGTAGATAGTCATAAAGATAGCAACAACAACAACAACAACAAAAACAGAAGATAAAAACAAAGAAAAGAAAGCAACTGCTGAGTCACCTGGAAAGAATCCTTCCCCTCATATATAAGTGCTCCTGAGTCATTATATGTTGTCAATATCTTCTCATTTGTCTGTGTTTATGAAGGATCAGCACTCTAAGCCTGTCCTGCGTCATTCCCTGTTGGGTCTGGAATGGTAGGTATTTATTCCATCAACATTTATTGAGGGAAATAGTTGTATGACCAAGGTTCTAGCTCACTAGTACTTAGAACTGTCAGTATAATCAAATATGGTGGAGAAAACTGCAATTCCAGGATTTATGACTGGTCAACATTGAGGGACTCTGGTCTATAAATGAAAGAAAGCTCAAACTGCTAAAGTCTTATCCTTGGCTCTGTCAGGACATAATAATCTATGTTTCTCTAAACAATCATTCCTAAATCTACAAAAAAATTGAAATGTCCCTCACAGTCATTTTTAGATATTTGACATATTATTCAATATATTTGACAGAAGTTGCAAAGCTGTTTATAACCATACATTTTGTCATTTACTTTATCTATGTATTTATTCATTCCTAATTTCATTCAACCAAGAACTCATTCCAACCATTTCCTTAAAGTTGATACCAGGGATTTTGAGTGTGTATGCTATTTCAGTCTTTGTAGAATGCAAAATACTGAAGCTTATCACTCAGAAATCAGTTTCATAATGAATCCTGCACAGTGGTAAAAACACAGGGAACATTTGAGGAAGCCAAGTATTAATTAATACATCCATTCATTTGTGTACCCAGCCAATAACTTAGAGCATCTCTGTGGTTAGTGAGATTTGTTTTCTGTCCAAACTCTGCTATTCAATGTAAGGCTAAATACATAGCTCATAGCACAC
Organism: Mastomys coucha; assembly: GCF_008632895.1. Classification (NCBI taxonomy): domain Eukaryota; kingdom Metazoa; phylum Chordata; class Mammalia; order Rodentia; family Muridae; genus Mastomys; species Mastomys coucha. The sequence continues at coordinate 240,864,186 of NW_022196905.1, forward strand.
AGAAAATGTCCTCAAAGATAGAATTCAAATGGCATTCTCACTGTTTTTTTTTTTTTTTTTGGAGTTTATCGATGGAGAATCAAAGATAGTTTTTGCTTGCTTTCAAAATTCTTAAACACAAAGGGTATGTCCCAAGACTTTGGTGACTATTGTGTCATTGTTTTGTCAAGTAGGGATTTGACAGGTAGCAGAAGTACGCAGACCAGATGTCTATGTGTGTAAATTATGGAGGTATACAAAGACACAGGTAAGGGGAGAGAAAGTCTATATAATTCTAAGGTTTAAGTCCTATATCCACTCTGATGTATACAGCCTGATGCTGGCCCAAGTTTGAACTACTCAATTATAAGGAAAATATATTTCTCTTTTCCCTCTATAGCTCTTTTGCTCTACAATTATGCAATCCATTATCACTACAGTCTGCCTTGTGCTAAGCATGGAAAAGGGAGTGATGTGATTCTGGCATGGGAATGCACTCACAGGGAGGAGGGTGGAGTAGAGTTAAGAGTCATAGACAAAGAAAGCAGTTAGGGGGATAGGGAGGACCTTCAGAAGGAAACTGGTAGAATGACGTTGGGACAAAGTAATTCCATTTACTATAACAAATAGTAAATTCCATTTACTAGGATTAGTAAAGTGCATAAACTCTGAAAGTTTAGAATCAAAGACATTTTTTGCTTGCTTTCATAATCCTAAGCGCAAAGGATATGTCCCAAGACTTCTGTATATCCCCCAAAAAACAATAGTCACTGATAATGGTCTCAAATGAGGTTTCAAACATGGAATGTTAACCTGTGCAGTTTCTCTGTGTGAATGATATTGATGTCATTGGAATATTGGACGCAGGTAATGATCATATTTAAAGGTTGCTAGCCAGAGAATGAGTTGTAGCATGATTGACAGTGCTAGAAATTTAAGAGATATCATTGGAAATAGAGAAATATGGGATTAGAGGATGCCTGAAGAGAAAAAAAAAATAAAGAAATAGGCACGAAGAAACTCTATTTAAGTAATGGCATATCAGGAACTAACAAAATAGAGAAGACAGGCTCAAAAACATAATGATGCTGAGGTTTAAGTAAATGTTGCTCAAAAATCCAGTTGTCAAAGCTTGATATTTGGTGTGTGCGTGTGTGAAATTGTTGACCTTGAAGAGGCGGGAACTACTGTAGGTCCTCAGGTCCTTGTTGACATGGTCTCAAAAGATATTTAGACCTGTTTGATTCTTTCTCTCCCTTTCTTTCTCTTCCTTTCTCTCTCTCTTCTTCCTAAATAGACAAGTTAGCACTCACTCTTATATGATGTGCTTAGCTTACTGAAGGCTCAAAGTATAGGTCCACCTGATTTGGATTTGACAATGTATATTGTGAGCCAAAAGAAACCCCTGTTTTATAAGCAACCAGAACCAAACATTTTGTTACAATACTTTCAATCAGTCTGACTAACACACTGAGGAAAAGTTTATCATCTTTAGAAATGGAAGAAAGTAATGAAAAGATTATTAATTTAAGGAAGTTGTAGCCAAAGACAGCCAAAGGCATCCCTAACCAGAATGGCATTTATCTGTGATGACCAGCAGAGATGGAAAATTGTTATGTTTAATTCCACATGGGAAAAAATTCTATGCCCTTGCACTTAGAGCTCACAGCTCTGATCAAGGGAGTGATATATATATATATTCATATATATATAAATATATCCAGATAAATATAAATATATCCAGATAAATATATACAGAGGTAACATCCCTCCTCAAAGCAATCCCTCAAATGTGTATGGGGTATTTTTCTTCAAGGCATGACTCAAAGTAATATTCATTATTCAAAGGAGCTGTCTCCTAATATTTTTCCATTCCAAACATTTATTTCAACAAATCCGTTTCCCATTCCTGCCTCTGGCCTCTCAATGTCCAAAGAAATGTCTGTTTCTCTCCTAATATATGAGTGCTAACACATAAAACCATTCTCTGCCCTAGTAGATGTAAGCAACTAAGAGGAAGGCAAGCATGACCCTGACATGCATGTGCTGTGATGCTGCTGGTATTCTCGTCTACCTCTGGGCTTTCTCTTTCAGTAAGTGGGGACCCAATTCCCAGGACAGCTATAGGGGACATTATTGATGGAAAATGTCTGCCATGATAGTAGTATCTTGCCATCCCTTCCTGTTCCCATTTTTACTCTTTTTTCTTCCTCTTCCACAATTTCTCCCTTCTTTACTCAGCTTCTCACATGCCCCAGTAGTGGTGAGGAGATGCTGCTGTCTTCCTCTCTGTCCTATGGTTCATACAGATGGTTCTCATTTGCAAATGTCAGACATGTGGTAGCACATCCCCCTGCTCTGTTTGCCTCACCAATGCTTATCCCTATTGGCTATTGTTTTAGTCACTTGTTGTTGTCTGATGTTGTCTGATACCTCAAACAAAACATGAGGTCTTAATTTTATTTATGCCATTGGGTAAGCATCTTTAGAACTTGGTCAGCGTGACATGAAGAAACATGAAGCAGTCAAGGCATGAGCACAGGCACACGGAGACTTGTCCTTTGTAACATATGCTTTGAATTATTTGCTCTTCAAAGTTGTCCACCTTGATTTAAATTAAGAAGCCAGGTGCATGAAAATTTGAAACTCCAGTTAACTTCCATGTAGGCTCTCCCCTATCAGTCACCACTAACTGGATTTCCATGTTTGAGATATTTGAGAAGTAGAGTCTAAAGTCCAAATCTACCTGCCTCATCTCCAGGACCAAACAGAAAAGATATAATGTATCTCCATGAATCTATGTCTCAGTTGACAGAACCCTAAACTAAAAAATAGTATTTATTCACATGGCTCATGTGCTATCGCACTCCCTGCTACCAGTTCACCTCTTCCATAGCAATACTCTCTGATCTTCATAAGAATCTGATTTCCTAGACAAATTTAACATTGGAAGTAGCTAGATTTATTGGGTTATTTCATCTTGCTGCTTCGTAGATAGTTATGAAAATTGAGAGGGATTCATTTTGGCCACAAACACAAATGAAGTACAAATAAACTACAATATACGAGAAGTATATAAGAACATGTTTTCAATTTATCACTATCCTGGATTCACCAAGTTGTTAGGTTACTGTTAGTGCTCTTGCCTCACTACACTTACGGTTTTCTCCCTCTGTGTTCCTAGATGGCTTTAGTAGTATGGACATAATTCCAAACAGAGAAACATAAATTTATGGAAGAGTTCTGAAACTTTCTCAGTTATAATAATGATGAGCACACCAGACAAGCTTATTTAAGATTTCTGAGGTTCTTTTATCTGAAAGATATGGGTGGGTGTATAGGTATGCTTTGACTCTACAATAAGGCAACATGACAAGGTATTCAACAGAGCGTCTCTTTCCCCAACAGTATTTTTAGAATGATAAATAAATTATTCCTCTTTGAAAGACCTGAGTTTTGCACCCATTTACCCAGCTTCTACCAAATGTATGCAGCTATGGGCCATTTAAAATGTGTATAGTCCAAACTGAAATGAGTTATAAATTCCAAACACATGCCTTATGGCTCAGATGCAGCAGAGAAATAATCATGTGGTTAACATTAAATATATGATTTATCTTTTGCTTTGTGCTGTGTTGTGATAAAATGTTGTATAAATTAACACTATCATTTATCTTTCACTTTTAAAACTCTGGTTGCTGGAATTTTTTAAATTATGTGATTACTATTGATGCTAATGTGTTAATACAGTCAAATATAATGCAAGCATTATAGTTCTGTGTGCAGCACTGGGTTGAAGATTCCTCCTGAAATTTCAACTACAATCTTATAAAAGCTCAAAAACAAAGGATTTGGTAGAGGAAATTGAGTTCTTAACATCCACAGCATTATGCAAATGTAATTCATGCTGAGAAGAGAGCATTATAGATGCCAGTGTCTTTCAGAAGTAAAGCCTAAAAGGGTCACAGGGGACAAGAAGCTTCACCAAAATCTAAGTGACAGTGTGGTGTGAGAGGAGCAATAGCTTAGTGACCTCCAGGGAAGCTCCTGGAGAGGAGTGAATGTCCTGCAGTACTTGAACTTAGTACTAATTCCACAGTGCCACTCACTATCCACACTACTCAGCATAGAGACAGAAATCATTTGTATCCCCACTTCTGCTTAGAACAAAACGTACTAAGTATACTTACACAGAGTTACAGCTACCATTTGTCAAGTACTGTTGGACTCTGAAAAGCTTCCAAAGGCTTAAGTGTGTCAGCCCTGATCCTTAATGCATCGATATTTTGAGAAGGAGCTTTGGGGATACGAATGAATCATGAGGGCTCGGATTGTATCAATGGCATAATCCATTCATTGTTTGCTAATTAGATGGGCTATGGGCAGGTGATAGAAACTTAGAGGTTGGGATCTAGCTGGAGGAAGTGGTTCCCAGTTTATCCTTCTTATGCACTCTTTATACTTCCCAGCCACTATGAGATGAATAGTTCTGCTCACCATGTGCTAATCAGCTTGTTCTGTCTCACCACCATTCTAGTAACTATGTGACTAAAAACTGAAACTTTCAAAACCATGGGCCAGATAAACCCCACTGTGTAACATGCATCCCTCAGGTACTTTGTCATCACTAGAGAAAGCCAACACAAGTGTTCACTGAACACTTGCTAGGTGCTGTATTCACTCTAATTGTATAGAAAACTGTCCAACAGCAGCAGCCTGCACTGAACTCATAGATGAAGATTATAGTGAGGGAACTGAATACAATTCACTTAAACCCCTTTGTCACTTGAACCTTTGATCAATTCTATATACACAGATGAGACTCTCATGCTGTAAAATAACTGAATGCGATGATAAAACACAAAGCCAAGATCAAAGAAGGATGTGTATTTGTGCTTTTGTTATTGTCACAATGGGATATAGACTTTAAACAATTCTGCCCAAGAAGCCCGAAAGAAAAGCCTCAAAATATAAAAAGAGACAGAAGTCAATGTTGTAAACTCTGATATCTTAATAGCAACATAGATAGGGATCAGGAAATCAGAGAACAGATAGTCACAAGTGAACACATAAACAATTCTTAGCCTTGGTTCCTGGATGTTAACTACAGTAAGTGCATTGGGTCTTTCCAGGGAGCTTCCAAACTACTTTAGATTTCTAGATTTGCCATTATAGCACAAGAATCCAGGCACATTATTAGTTTATTATTTTTTTAAAGCATAAAGTGCCCTAAGAATTCTGTGATTTTGTAAAGGTTGGTGGGTTTTATTTTGTTTGCTCTTTTAAGGAGCCTAGGAGGCACTGGGGATTAAGAGATAGAAATAAATACAGAGGGAGGTTTAAGGAAATCTCTCAGCTGAAATGAGCCCACAGCCAGAAAGAGTTCCTAAGAGTGTCATAGAGGACATAATGGGGACTAGCAGACTAGAAGATCTCCATCTGTACACCCTTCAACACAAAGGACCTTCACAGGGCAACAATCAAGTCTCCTTAGCAACCCACACTGACACCTCTGTAGACATAATTATTACGACATATGACTTTTTTGTTCAATTTGATGTGGAAATTAAAGTTAAATTAGCACATCTACTCACATTTGAGATCATGTGAATGTTATCCTTAGTGCTCCTTTGGTAGTAAAGCCAGCTGAGCCTTGAAAGGAGAGGTGGCAATACAGGTGACTCCACTGTGCCCAAAATTGCTTGGCTCTGAATCCAAATCAACACAAGAAAGTTCACACCACAGGGTGCAATCAGTGTCAGCTACTCAAAAGGAAACCACCTTCTGAAAAAATAATGTAGGTTAAATGGTTTCCTGTGCAAATGTAAAATCAGGAAGATGGATATCTGGGTAGTTTGAGTATTCTCAACAGCAGGCAAACACAAGCACTTCTCCAAGATTTATACTATTCCAATGCATTTAATCAGTTCCCACTCTTACTCATAAGTCTTTAACTTTCTTTGTTTCAAACATGATTCACTTACTTGAGCTTGGTGACACATTGTGGAGGCTTCAGGCAGGGCTGAGAGTTAAATCTTTGAGTGCTCAACGGTCTGCCATTCATTTAGCTTTTTGTTTTGCTTTTTATCAAAGTAAACATATGATGCCAGCAAGCTGGATTAGGAACAGAGTGTGAAGTCAAGCAAGGCATAAGAACATCTGTCTATATGTACATTTTAAGCAGAATTGAGCTGTACTTTTCCATGTTTCCCACATAGTGTGCAATCTAGTCTTCTATGGAAGAAATGTGAATCCAGGCAAGGTATGTTACTTATTGGACACAGTGAATTAGTTGAAAATGAGGGGCTTGGTAAAGAGATACATCCAGTGGTATACAAATAGAACAAACCAAGAAACGTAAGATTATGGTAGATCAAAGTACAAAGCGTAGACATCTGGTGCCCTTTGTTGATTTGTGCAAATCTCTGCCATGTGTTTGCAATTACATTAATTTTGAAGTGATTTCTTGGAATGTCAATTTCAGTTGTGATGCCTCTTAATGTATCCCTGAAAGCCAATTTAGATTATCTGTTTGAATACATTAATGAGTTTGTCTCTATAAGGATTTTCCACAACTTCTAAAATGTGACTTTCTTCTCTATCGTTCAGATGGATCCCACCACAAGTGGATAGCAACTACTGATGAATCAAAACTAAGTACATGTGTCTTCCTTCAACAACTCTACAGCACACTGTAAACTCTGAGTATGAAATGCATACTGTGATCTGACACTCTTGGTGGCATCCTCCTTTCATTATGAGAGGGCTGGACAGAAGCCCAAACTTCAGGAGAGAATATGAATTTTGGAAATACAACTTCTTACTGTCTAACACTTCTTTTTAAAATATGTAAGTTGTGTGAACACATCACAGAAAACATAACACTCTGTGTCATCTTTAAATCACCCTGGGTGGGGATCTTGCCAAGAACACATCAATCCTAGATGTAAGTGGGAATATCACAGGAAAAATTTTCCAGATCATTTCAGTCCTGAATTCAAATCCTCTAAAACTGTCTGCATGCCATCTCATGCTCTTATTACAAGACTATCAAGAAAATAAATGAAATAAATTACAGAAGGTCTGGTTCCAGGCACTGAGTCAAAAACTTCATAAGGGTCTGTGAATGATCAGCAGTAAATCTCGTGAATCACCCCGTAGAAACATCTGAAATCTGTTGGCTATAACAAACACAGTACAAAATACAGGAACTCGGTGCTCAAATTTGTGTCTCTCCACTTTTCAACTACATAACATTATGAAAAGTATTTTGGCCATCCCTCATCTTATTTTCCACCTTTTATAAATGGTGATAATTATAGTTTCTGCCTCGTTGAGGTTGTACTAAAGATGGATAGAAGTAATTCATGGAAAGTGCTGAGCGGGGTGCGTTCACTTTAGCTGTTACAACAATGCCCCAGTCATATGGAGCATCTATGAGGTTCTCCTCATGTAGACTTTATCCCTTAGGTTTTGCTTCTTCCTATTATTTTTCATCTATTCTGACCCTGGAATTACTTAACAAAAACTCTTGACACTCCCCTGTTTAATATCAAAAAACAAAACAAAACAAAAACAAAAACAAAAACTTCCAAAGATTTAAGGAATAATGTCCAGAGCCTTGAGGTTGATATTCAGGTATGCCATTCATAAAAGGTTCTAAGCTGGGGCACCATTATTACAAGGGCCATTTACCCTGTTCAGACAAACAACAACTGCATTCACATCCTGCTACTTTGCTCTGAGTGTCCCCTGCTCTAGAATCCTAAGACGTGAGGGTCAGCAAGCACAATATCAAATAATATCTGAATAAAGATTTGAGATCCAGACTATTTTAGAGCTGGATAGTCCCCAAAATACCAATTTACAGATGAGAAAACTGAGGTCAATTGGCTTTGCATGGTCTCAAAGCTATTTATCAGCAAAGCCTTTACTGCATTGCTGGTCTGCCTCCAGGGAAGGAGCCTCAGGGCAGCCTATTAGAAAAAATATTTGTCAGCAATTGGCCACAAACTTGCTGACAAATGATCTTTGTCCATTTGTGAGAAATAAGACAGAAAGTATACACCTAGTGAGAAAAGAACATAAGGCTTGTTTTCCTGTATCCCTTACACCTCAGGCTTGCAATGCAGGGAGGAGGGAAGTGATGGGGAGAGACCTTCTGAAATGCTTCCTTGGAATCTCATCTACCATTTACGTTAAACACACGGTATCTCTAGCTTGATTGGGTCCTAGTGTTCCCAGGTATGCTGGTGAGAATTACTGAAGTTAGAGAATTTCTGAGATGTTTATAAGTCAAAATGACAACGAGTAAACCCAAGAATCAACAATGCATTACTTTGAAGGGAAGTGTGCCGGATGCTAAGAGCTAAAGTGTGATTTTTTTTTTTCTCTAAGATAATAATTCTTAGAGTGGCATTTAATTTATAGAGTGCTGTTTAGCTCTCTATAAATGATAGTGAAAATGAAAACTATGACTTATAGCACAGCTGTCTCTACATACCATGTATATATAGGAGAGTGAGGTGGCATAAGACAAACATCTGTTTACTCTTCATGAATTTTAGGAGGAAATGTTGTTGTGAGTTAGAATAGTCACGAATAGACAAACATCCTGGAATAGTATGGGATAAATCCTAGAAGCCATTCTCCTCGTGTACTTACCACTCATACTCACCCAGTTTCATGAACTGGAAACTCTCAGCTACTTAGGGCCAAAATAGAGGCTGTCATACTACTGAGATATGCAGACTGCTCTGCATGGAAGCTGAGATGAAATTCAAATTGTTTCTCCATCCTGAGGACAGTCTACTTTCATATGCTCACCAAGGCCACAGAATCTCTACCTATTATAGAATTTAGGATTTTTGCAATGACTGACAGGGCTCAAATCTACATGTTCTCCAGATAATTTCGCTGTCCTTTGCAAAAAAAAAAAAAAATCTTTGTCATACAGAGATGAGTCTGTTATACTGCCTCCTCTAGGGAAACTCTGGAAATAAAATCTTTTCCACTGATCTACATGAAGAAGTTCCGCTAAAGTCCTAGCATCTGGAGCTGCCTATCACACTGATGCTCAACCTAAGTTAAACTAATGTTTCAGGACGTTTCTTTTGCACTCCATTCTATACCCGGCACTCTGTCCACCTTTCCAGCCGAATACAAAAGCCAAAAGCCTCACCTAAATATTGCAGTAAGCTCATTCCTCAGAAGAGCCTTCCAAAATATGTGGGGAAGTGATTCATTTGGGTTTGTGTAGTTGAAAGCAATGAAAACAAACTCTCAAACTATAGGTGGTTCAATTCTGGCAGGCACACTAGAAAACAGGTTCTGGAAACCACCAGGAATTAGAGCTATGGGCCAGACCCTTCCTTAAAAATCAGTGGATGAAGACACCATAGCTATCCTTCCCATATATGAAAGGCCACTACTACAGAGGCATGACCTTTGCTGTATCACTATCATCATGATGGATCTAGTCCTTCATCAACAATATCAATAGCTGTCCTGTCATCTCTAAAACCCCCACCCGCCCTCTCCTCCATCTCTTCCTCTTCTTTTCTCTAGCTTGCTTTGTCTGTATTTGTACATACAATATACATACAGAGTTGATGCTCTGGCTACCACAGAAACTAATAAAAAGCACTTTCTGGTCATTTAAGACTGCAAGTAGAAAGAGGTTTCCTTTTATAGGAACTTTTACGGGAGTTTATTCTCCAAACACTGAAAACTGAGTCTGAGACCAAGTAGAAGATCAAGCAAACAAAGCTATAAATGTGCACCACGAGGAATGAGTTACAGACAGAAGGTGTTCTTCTGGAATACTGGATCACTCAGTTCAAGGTCTTGTATGATTTAACATGACTCTAGCCCTGCTTGCAACTGGGTTTCTCTGGGTTTATTTTTTTTTAGTCTGATTTTTCTCAAAACCTGTTGTTAAACCAACCTAAAATATGAGATTAACAGGGATGACAGATATTCTGTATATCAGAATTAAGTTTAAAAATATTTGGTGTACCAATTAAATGGATACCATATAACTATGGAATACAAAGTTGACTGTAATACTATATTGCCATTGCATGCACTGCATAAAGAATTTTTACATATTAATTTAACTTTGTATCAGAGCTACCTTATAAGGCTGATCACTACACGAGAGGCAAACGAAAAAGTAAAACAATAAATTAATTAATTAAAAGAAAAGATGAAAGAAAAGAAAAAGAAAAAGAAAGAAAAGAGGCTTGCACAACTGGCAGATGCCAGGGCCAGGGTTTGAAGTAAGGCAGCCTGGCTTTAGAGCTTAAACTACTCAGAAGGTGCCTTATCATGCCTTGCATGTACATGGACAGGTGGGGAAATGTGTCTCGACAGCAGTACATAAGAAAAAACAAATAAACAAATAAACTGTGGAGCATAAGTCCTTTGGGTGATGTGTCTGGCAATAAAAGCTAATGTAATGTAGCCTCAGGCTGCAATAAAAGAAGTGTATAGAAGAGAGCTGATAATCTACAGTCTAGCTGCCTGGATTTCAGTCTACAATCCTTTTCTGCGGAGAGGTTTAGAGGGAAAAATGAATGGGCTGTGTAATATGGACATGTGGTGATTGGAAGAAGCCATCCTGGAAGAAAAATAACAAATAGTCACAGGGTGGAGGATGAATTACTTCTCCATGCTATCAAATTCAAAGAACATAACCTTCGAAGAGTCTGAATTTGGCTCAGCCTAAGGAAGTATTTCCAACAGTGGCATATGTCCCTGTGCCAATAGTATTCTTTAAGGTGCAATAAGTTGCACATCAGGAGGACGGTATCACAGCATCTCTAGGGTGTGATAGGAAAAACAGGACCACTTACTGGCACAGTGCTTTCATCTAGATAATCTCTAGGGTCCCTACCTAACATTCAGGAGTTCTATTACATCATACCTTGTGAACACCATCTTTGCTCGTTGAGTTGGAAGTGTCTTGTCCTTTCTTCAGCCCAATGTGTTAATGTCTCCTACTTCTCCATCACTGGCTACTGCAACTTTAGGTTTTATGGAGGAGTCTGAGCAGTTTCTGGACATTATCAACTCACTGAGAAAATATTCTTGTGATTTTTCAACAACTGTGTGTTCAACTCACAGCCTTTGATGACAAAGTCATTCATATCATTCCAGCTCTTTACAGATGGCCCTGTGACATTTGCTGTAAGTAAATTAAGGTCACTACTATAGCCTGGATTCTGACTGCTCCTATTGCCCTAACACACACACATACACACAACCCCCCCCTCTCTGTGTGTGTGTGTGTGTGTGTGTGTGTGTGTGTGTGTGTGTTACTTTCCCTAATATAGTGCTATGGAAAAATAAAGGAAATTCCAATAGATGGGGCCCTAATATCATTGGCAGTGTACATGGGGACTGGATGACCCAGATCTCTTTAGTCCTCTTCTTTTTGTTTCCTGATCATGAAGTAAGATGTCCCCCCCCCACTCCATGATTTACTCTCACCACCATAGCCTGCTTGCCATAAGCCACACTGAAAGAACCAGTCCATCATAGCTTGATTAAAACTGAGTCTGAATACATTTCCTCCTTATAAACAAATCACCATTCATACAGTATGTTAGTGATAGGAAGCTGAGTGTCACAAGTAACATTCTCTGTTTATCCTCAGTAGAACCACAGAAACGAAACAGTCTGGGAAAAATCACGACACAGCAGGAAAGAGCTCAAGGCTAAGACCAAGAAAGGCTGAGACCGATTATAAAAATACTATCGTATAGCATATCAAATTGATGACAGACTCCCATGTAAGAGTCACGTAAAGTCTTACAGCTTAGCTGGCCGAGGATGACAGACTGTATGGATCTTTGCACAGCCTTGAATTAAGTAATGTTTAAAAAATACCAGATCACTAGTAAATCTATTAAAATTATTTTTAAATTAAAATACACACACCATGCCACACACAGACACACATATTGCATGCATGTATGCTTGTCTAATGCACTTGACTTTTGTTTGTAGATAGTGAAAAGAGATTGTGTTAAGAACGAAGGCAACTCACTACATTGTCAGTAGGGTTACTACTATCTGCTCTGGAATTTCTATGTGGTTTTGGATTCTCCTTTGGATGCCTCAGCACCTCATCTCTCTAGGAAGGCTGACTGGAATAGTGGATGATTTGTGCAATGGTTTCATACATCTGACTTCTGAGAGTTCTATTTGATAAAACCAAGTTCTCAGCCTTCATTACAAAAAATAATCCACCTACTCAGGCACAGTGATCAGGGTACAGCAGGCTGCATCATCTGGTATCCCTTTTGTCAAATTTCAGGAGTGAGGTGGTGGAAGCAGATGAAAAATGACCATAATGGAAAATCTGGAAGCCATATCTCATCAATTTGGTTAGACACTGAATGACAAGAACATCCCAACAGGGTAGGTAGCCAAGCTTTAGTGTCTGGTGCCTCTATAAGAATCCCAGATTTGTTTGTTATCTGCTCCAGAACACCAGAAATGAATGTTTTCACTCCTTGTGCATTGGTGATTATGATCTTTTGGTACATTTATGGGTAGGAAGTCTAAGAGTGCATAGAATCCTTTTTAGCATAATACCACACTGGCTTAGTGCACATTAAATTCTGGAGTTCAGCTGTTATGGAAAACCAGTTCCTAATATCTGTAAGGCTGTCAGGAAAGATGAGAATATGCTGGGAAACAAAATGAAAGTTCTGGGAAGATGTTACACAAGGCAGCACTTCAGCTCCTCCTTCACTAGAGCATTTTTTTTTTTTTTTTTACTTATTCACTTTACATCCCACTCACTGCGTCCCTCCTGGTCACCCCCTCCCACAATCCTCTCCCTACTCTGTCCACATCTCCTCTGAGCTAGTGGAATCTTCCCTGAATATCCTGCTTCCCTGGCACATCAAGTCTCTATGAGTCTAGGGGCATCCACTCCAACTGAGGCCAAACAAGGCAACTTAGCTAGAATATAGACAGAGCATTTTAATGATCAAAGCTAATGAATCACCTACTGCTTTGCAGTTTCCCTGAGAGGTGGTTAACAGGCTGCCATCCATGAGACATTCAGGACGCTTGTAAGATCACTGGCAAGAAGAAACCAGGCTAAAAAGAGAAAACCAGAAGCTCTTAGAAGCTCCATTTTATGGAAAAGACTTGGGACTGCTCAAGGTACCATGGCCCCATGATTAACTCATATTTTCTGTCATACATCTTGTCCATGATTAGTAAGAATGGAAGGTCCAAGCATTTGACACACATCCCACATAGCAGGAAACTGTGGAGCATTGGAATTTAGAGTAGATTTGCAAACTTAGCCTCGAGTGTCTTAAGTTTCCCTGAGAGCTCTTTATCTCTGTCTTTTTTAAACAGTTATTAATCCTGGCTCCCTTAGAGGCTATATAGGATTATAGAGAGATGGGGGCAGCACTTGGCACATAGTAGGATCTCAAAAAAAATGGCCTTCTCTGTTGATCCCCATTACCAGGTGATCATAGCAGATAGGATATTCTTGTTCATTGTCAGGAAAGGGCTGGGTATATCACTGGCCTGGGCCAAGAACAGGTGACTCAGGGAGGCTGCATACAGAAAGCCCAGGAGCCTGCAGAGCACAGGCTAGTTGAGATACAGGGGGTAAAAATGGTTGTGAAACCAATAAGGGATGTGAAGAGAGTGAGCCCCCTGGAATTTTTTTAAACTAGAGTCACTATGTTCTTTTTCTGGGTCCATAAAAGCCAGATATCACCAGGTGGGGCACAAACTCCTTCAGTTGCTGTCTCTTCAGGAGTTAAAATTGTCACTGTGCAACCCCTTTGAAATCCCAAACTACATTTACCTGAAAAACAAACAGGAACAGTCTTGAAACTGAGACGATTTATCAAGAGACTAATTATCTTTTAAGCTAGTCTGGAATAGTAATGAGCCGTTTTTACACGAAAGCAGACCCCTGATGGATATCAGCATATCACACGCTTAGGCAGCTTTCCCAGGAAGACAGTACTGCAGGGTAACTTCCCCCTGCAACCTGTCGTACATGAAACAAACAGTGGAAATAAGGCTTGCAAAGGTATGAAGGAGGCCTGGGCCCTTTAAGTGCAGTAACTATCTCTAAAATCTCCACTGCCTCCTGAATATTCTAAATGGAAGAAGGATGGCTCACTTAAACACACGAAATCATTCAAAACAGGCAGGCGCTAACGAACACTCCATCACTTACTGAGAGATGCCCCAATCTAGAGCAAAGATTTACATCTAATCATTGAAAGTAGAAGCTGCTGGCTGTCATCTTTAGTCTATACAACCAAATCCCAATTCTGCGTGTGAGGAAAGGGCTGTGTGTATGCATGAAGGCACATGCATGAGCACAAGCCCAAAGATACATGCCTGAGGAGGCCACAGACAACTTTAGACACCTCAGGTGTTGTCTACCTTGTTTTGTGAGACAGGGTCTCTCGTTGAACCTGGAGCTCACTAATAAGCCAGGCTGGCTGACCAGTGAGCCCCAGGCATATTTGTCTGTTTCCACCTCCTGGACCTGGGATTACAAGTGCATGCCACTGGCATTTCTAGGGATTGAACTCGGCACTCTTTGCTCAGCAAGTCCTTTGATTGACTGAGGTGTTTCCTCAGCCCAGGGGTCTACTTCTGCAGTCAGTAGCTTCAGTATTTATTGGGGCTCTCAGGACACAGATATTACTATGAGATCTGTTTTGTTCAGAAGAGGCATCTGAGTCTTCCCATAGTTTGTAGGTTAGTCTTCACCAGATATCCGTAAACAAAGAAACTTTAAATGCAGAATACTTCCAATCCTGAAATGATGTGGGTGGGACTAGGATCAGCTTCAATGCTGTATTCGCCATGAAGGCCATGTATGAAGATTTAAAAAAATAAAAATCCTGAGTAATCAAAAATACTTAATGCTATATTTTAAAGTACAAAATTACCGGAAAAGACCTAGAGAGATGGTACAGTGGCTCACAGCAGTTGTTGCTGTTACAGAAAACCTGGGCTCAGTTTCCAGGCATGACATGACAGCTCACAGCTCTCTTTAACTCCAGTTCCAAATGCCTTCTTCTGTCCTCAGTGGATGCCAGGTACACACAAGGTATACATGTATAGAGAGAAAGCATAATAGATGCACAATAAATAAATGAATATTTTTAAAGAGCACTGGGAAAATCCATGATGAATAAAAGACTAAATTTTCAATAAGGGCAAGTTTAACCCTGCAAATGCATACCTAAGCTCATCTTCCTCATCCTCATTATCACTATGATGCTGAGCAAGGCTACTGCTAGGTTTAAATAACTGGGCCAAGCTTCAGCAGTGATAAGAACCATCCTAACTCTTTCACAACATGCTCCTGGGCAAAATATTCCCAAGGAACACAGTGAGTGCCCACAATTTCATCATCAGAGCCAGTCACACCAAGCTTATTCATATATAGAAGTATAACCTCGCACAGAGAAATTCTCCATTCACTTGTGGAACCTAAAGAGAGCTGGAAACAGATCTCTAAGTGTCTGAAATGAAGACCAGGGAGGAGCCACCCTACCACTGAGCTAGCTCTCACAATTAGGTCACCATTATAGGGAGGGTGACACTGGGCCTGAAGCCATTCCTTATAAAAGAGCAGAGCAGTGAGGGGTGGCTTTAATGTGTAAAAGTCGCTCCAGTGGAATGGACCAGATCAGGAAGTAAAGGCCCTGTTCCCCATCTGCAACAGCATAGAGAATCTGATAAGAAAGCAGTGTTCATTCACACATACTCTTCAAGGAGTACATAGTGACAGAAGATACATAGTCATCCCTGTTCTCTGGCAGGAGAGCCATTTACAGAAACTTCCAGGCTCAGCCCCCAAAATGTTCTACCTGGGGACTTTGGGAGATAAAGAAAAATAAGAGAGAGCACTTTAGAGATAGGTGATAACCCTGCCCCATCTTTCCTCTTATGCTCCCTCTGATTTCTTCCACTTATTCATCTCTTCACCCTCAGAGTCCTCTCTCATTTAGCATCCCAAGGCACCAAATTCTTTGCCTGAGCTGAAACCTTCAACTGACTGCTAGGTTATGGGACAAATTTCTATCTGAAGGTATCCCAGATCTCTACAAATGTCCTTCAACCAAAACAAATGACAATGAAAATCGGTTTACAGTTCCAATGTGCATTATACATGAGCCCTTAAAATGTAAAATTGCCATTTCTTTAAAAGTGAAATCAACTGCCTGGTAGTGAGTGAGCATTGGTTTACAAAACACTTCATCTTACTTTCCACTAAGTGACTTAATAGTCCCTCCCATAATCCATTTGCATTGATTCCATCTTCATCAAATGTCCACAAATTCCAACACAGCTCAGAGCTGTTAAGAATTCTGCTGCTGAACTACCAGGGAAGCAACACTATTCAGTTAAAACAAATGCAGAACTATCCACTTAAGACTGTACTTATTTTTAATAGATCTTTCCTCTTAATTATAGCATAGCATTAGTTCATTCAGTTCTTCTGAACTGTAACAATGGCACCACCAAACAGTAACAAATATAAGTTTCTACAGCCCAAAATATGCAATTTAATCATAAACTATCACTATGGAAAAGAAAGAAAAAAGAAAGAAAGAGAGAAAGACGCCTCAATGATTAAGCCTCAGTGACTGAGGACTAAATGTGAATTAAATTTTATACCGTGATAAAGTTAGGTTTTATACAGCAATATCAAGAATGATTTAAGAGTGGAGCATTTACCGCTATATTAAAACTGCATACTCCAACGTGTTTACCAAAAAAATTAAACTGCAGTTATTTATTTATTTATTTTGCAAATTGTAAGTGCCTTGCAGTGTCTTTAAAACCTCTTGAAAGAAGAGGTAATGTTACTAGACACCTTAGGCTTACTCCCCTCCCCCACCTCTAATTCATCCCATCCTCCTCCCTGAAATCAAAATGTTCTTCCTACCACAAACAAACAAACCAAAACAGTATCACCTATCCATCCATCCATACATACATACACACATCTATACATCTGGCACATAGCTGCCTCAGCAAGAGCTAACCTTAGTTATCATGTGCTCAACCCCAGTCCTCAGGTTTTGTCTTAGACAATGTCAAGTCACAAAATTTCCCAACTTTCTAACAAAGTCCAAAGAAGGAAGAAGAGACTGCGGTTAACGAATCCTCCCACGCGTTAGACGCTCATGCACACGGTCTACCGGAGCAGAGCCTGAGTTGCAGAGACAGGAATCTGGCCTTTCCGCAGAGGTGCAGACAAGACTAGAAACAAAACTGCTTTTCACGGTGCCCTCAAAAGCAGAGGGGGCTCCGTGGTGGAAGTTGGAGAAGGTCACCATTGCCCTCTAGTGGCCAAAAGTGCAATCTTCTGCAAAGGAGACCATTTCCATAGGTGCACAAAGCTCCCAATGCCAGTGCAAATACAAAGCAGAAAGATGTTTAGTTATCCTCCTTCACTCCATAGTCCTTCCTACGTAGAGAGGAGACTCTAGATGACCATCACAGTAGTTCTGATGGGCCGGTGAGCTCAAACGAGGAGATTAAAATGTTTCCAACCTTCTTCTGTTTGTCTTTTCTTCCTCCAACTAACCTGTGGATTTTGTTCCATCTTTTTCCATTAAAAATTAACTTACAATTTTATATAGGCTAGATATCTTTATATATTTCTGGAGCATTAACTATGAAGTGGAAACATTGACGTCTTTAAATTCTAAATAAAGAATGGGAGTTCTTGATACATTAGCCAACTTCTGATGAAATAATGACCAATTTCATAAAGGAGAAAATTCACTGCATGTATGTTTTGATGCATTAAAATCGCTCACTAGTGAACATATAATAAAGTGAATGTATATTTCTAAGGAAATACTTAGAAATTCATAGCAATTCTGGGGAATTGATTGTTCAAGAAAAAAAGTTCACTGCCTTCCCCCAACTCCATGAAGTGTCTTTTGTAATTATTAGTCAATAAATAGATACGCTATAATCAAAGTTTTAAAAAGTCAATGTTGAAAATAAACTCAAATGAACATAGCAGACTTTTGAGCTTCCAACACAAAAGTATTGGGGATGAAGACTAAAATCAGATGTGTAGCCCATGTTTAGGTGGTTCTGAAACATAGATTTACATATTGTAGATCAAAGTTTATGTAGATTGTCTGCTTCCTAGGTTATTGGCATTCACAGGAAAGGTTTCCAGATACACAGAGCTTGTGGGAGTGTAGTTTTTGTGATTGTACATCAAGTCATGAAGTCAATGTCATGGTGATTCCCATATGAGGGTCTCCAAACCTGAATTCTGACAAAGCAGCCATGTAATTCTATTCAAAGTGAAAGAAAAACCATGAATTATGAAGACATGTGCATTAAAGGGGCATGAAATTGATCCATATTCCCCCAAATGATGACATAGCTCTTCAACTCTGCACCCTCTTCCCACAAATAAGCATTCTGAAGCCACCACAATAAATGTGGAAATATGAGTTCTGTGCCATTAAAAAAAGAGAGAGAGCCGTAGCTTTTACTTTTTTTTCAAATTAACAAAAGATTGCATCTTAATTGAAAATAGAATTTAAGTTTCTAGTAATTTGCTGTGGTGCACTGATAAGCATTCTGAACATAATGTAAATTCTGGACTGTTATCAAGATGGCTCAGTATTTCCACAAGAACTATTTTTAAAGCCTTTCTTTCTTTCTTTCTTTCTTTCTTCTTTTTGTTTTTGTTTTTTTTTCTAGTATGCAATAAGTCCATGTTAAACAAATTCCTAAGAACAGATCATTCCATTTCCATTCTTCCTAATTGTTCATACACTCCTCTCTCTCCCTCCCTCCC